>NC_056748.1:415043373-415083373 GCF_019279795.1 Protopterus annectens
TTGTCTACAGTTAATCCACCTCATGAGATGTCACTATTATAATTTGATATCTGCTCTTAGCTTACTCATCTCCTTGATAGGTCCATGAATGCCCCTTTCTACTTCGCATTTTTCTACTGTAGTTAAAGCCACCATGTCTCTGTCTTTTGCAGAAATTTATTCTGTGTATGTATAATGTTGTGTTGTCAGTGAAGATGCACTTCATCGCATACCCCTGATCATGTGCTCTAAATGTGATAGTTAAGCTTCATTGATCATATGCAGTTACCTTTGGAAGGATGATGCAGTCATGAACTTTATTGATTACCTTGAAGTCTCTGAAGGACTCTTTACATCTCTTCACTTTTTTCGATGGTGTGTGTTGCATCCATTAGCATTTCAACTTAAGGTTTCTGGTGCAGACTACCATCTTGGTGGCTTTCTTCTGAACAGTTTCTCTTCTTCTTACATTTCTGCAGATACAGGGCCTCCTAACCTTTCAACAGTACTCAGGATATCATTTCACCAGTTGTTTATAAATCTCCTGATCAAAGTCACTGTTACTCCTTTTATATGTGTTTGCATGGGGCTTCATCCACTGCACTCCCTGCATTCCTACTACTTATATATACTAATGCCAAGATAGCTGGACCTTGGATTTGGGGTAATACTTAAAGTTATGTCTGCTTAAGGCTTAACGTGTTTGTCTCACTAGCACTTGTATTTCTGCTACTGTGATGGTTGCAGTTATGGGTCTCAAAATGTCAGTAGGTACATGTTTTTTACAGACATACAAAGGTTTTCTTCCTTCTAGACTGTAAGATCGTACTACTTTTTCCTTTCTTTCTTCCATTGATTTTCCCATGATAATAATCTAAAATATGTTCTCCAGATTCTATTTTTCTGCATTTATTGTTGAAAGGATTACCAACAATGTGCCATCTTTATTTTAATATTTCCATCAATGTGCATTATTTAAAATTTCTTTGTGCCCACCAAATTTCTCCTTTGCTGATTTTCTGGATTTTCCATTTTAAGTTAGAAATCTAAAAAATTCTTTTGGTTTCTCCCATACTCTGCCTCACCTACATCTGAGTCTTCTGGACCTTCAGTGCTGTTTTTTTGAGGGTCTATATTAGATAATCGAACTTTCAAAAGTTCTACTGTTATATGGTCGACACCATATGATCGAACGTTTAAAAGTTTGAACATCTAATAAAAAATAAACTACACAAATAACCTACCTGAACGTTTTGCACCCCCCACAAGGGGAGGCTGCATCCCCACACCCCCCCTGCTCTTTAAATATATCAAATCTGAGATTGCACTACAGTGCAGAAAAGGGAAATCTTCCCATTCTGCACTGTATGGAGATCTCCGTTAAACATTCAAACTTTCAAAAATTTGATCATATGGTGTCAACCATATGACAGTCAAACTTTTAAAAGTTATCTAATATAAGCCTGTTTTTTTGAAAATGTGTATTTGACTGTGCAGGATTAGTAGCTTGCTGATTCGCAACATTATCTGCCCTAACTTCTACTGTGCCTCTAGGATACCAGCTCTATAAGGACATCCTTTTTCATACCCAGATTCTACTGCAGTGTTTGGTGTAGCAACCCACCCATAGCATGTTGAACAAATGTAATATTTATTTTACAGACTTAGCTTGTATGATTTGTTAAATTTCCAACTCTGTACTCATTAGTGATCTGTGTCCTCTCTAAGTAAAATAATTAAAAATGAGTTAAATATTAACAGGATAAAAGTGGAAATTATGAACAAGTTTGAAGCATTAAATAACGCACTGGTCATTCCTCCTTTGCTAGCTTCTAACACCACCCCCCCCCCACCAAAAAAGAAAGGAAACAAACTTAATAAGTTTAGTGCTGTTTTCAGACAAAAAACATTTTAAAGAAATCTTTGGTTATATTAGAAGATGACTGATTATTTTAGACTAATGACTGCCTTCATTCATTGCATTTATAAGAGCTGCAACTGCATATATTTTTCAGATGGTCCTTTAATTGTTGCCTAAACTTCAGAAGGGTTTCAGGCATCAGGCTCTATTCTAAAGGAGCAATCTTACTGAATGCATTTTCTCCACCTACTGTTTCAAAGTGTGAGGGAGGGCATTTTTTGTTTTAATATTCCTTGGTTGTTTGACCATAATGAATAAGGAGCAGTGTTTGTGGCTACTGATTTTGTGAAGGAAGCAGTAATTTCACTTTAGGAGTTTGAAGGTAAGGGAATTTGGTCATAAGATAGCTCCAGCTGTAAATGGGAAGCATCTTGTTTTTCTTGATTGAGTGGCAGTTATGCTCCTAGTGTGAGAAAGGAGTTTAGTATTAAAAGTTAATGGGTAATCTGCCAACAGTAAAGAGTGGTCAAACCTGTCCAACAATGCACCAACCATAACTGCTGAAGACACCAGAAACAGAACTTGTTTTGAAGAGGGAAGAGGTCATCTGCAACGCTTTCTTGTTAGGGGGCTGAAAGACTGCCTTTAAATGTTCTAGCTTTACTGTCTTACAACCATGGCTAATAAAAGCAAAATACCCTACAAGGGTGAGGGAATGACTCACACACCTACTGTCTCATAGTGAAGCATGTTAATGTGAAATCGTTCCTGGACTTGTTTATTCAGGGAGCTGGAACTGAGGATATTGTATTCAGTCAGTTAATATTTATCACATTGTAGATATCCTGTCAGAAAATGCTACAAAGTGGCATGATTGTCAAGATTCATCTGAGAAATGTGGGTATTTTGAAAAGACTTTAAAATTTATAAATTGTTGGGGGATACTTTGAATTGTAAATGCTCAAAATACTGACCACACTGTCCCACTATCCCATCTGACCAGAGTAAAACAACTGCAATAAAAGACTACTTTTAAAACATGTTTACAGCTGAGCGTTTTCCTTCATATGCCTCCCATGCTTATAAATACTATCTCTGATGTTAGTCTAACTGGAAGGAATGGTAACTACATTTATTCCCTTATCTTTTGGTTGCTGCTCATTATATTAAGTATATTTTACAGAATAAGGATGTGGGAGATTGGGAGTCACATGGGAGAGTGGATCCCTCGGAAAATAAGTGTTACATTGACAGTGCACTTAATTATATTTAAGAGGTCTACCAGATGGCAGGAAGATCATCATGCCTTCAAATACACCTTGATAGGACATATCCTTAAGTTCAGTAAAAAAACTACAAGGAAGACTCAGCCAAGCTAGAGTTTTCACCAGGTAATATCTTGAACCTCCTGTAGTGGAGACCTATGGGTATATGCAAATGATCCATTATGGACATACCAGTGTTTCAGCTGTTTGGCTTCTGAATGCCCATGACATTTTACTTTTTAAGGCTTTATGGGTACAAAACCCTACTAGCTGTAAATATAGCCAGACAATTAATTTATGCTGTACTGATGAGGTCATAAAAAATCCTAAATGTAGCATGTCTACCGCTAGTGCTTCAGGCTATAGGAAAAAGGTGTGCATGTATAATCCATGTAGCAGCCTTAATGATACAGTGGGCAGATAAATTCCTGAATGGGGCTGCCTTAATACACTTGATATAGTATTGTGAGGCCTAACTTCCCTAATTAATGTACTTAGCATATCAGAAATAATAACAAACTGTTTGGAAAGGGTCTGTGGTTAGTGACTGATCCTGTTTCTCTTATAGAAGAGGGAAAACAACTGATCAGTCCACATGAGCCCTGACTATACCCAATAGTGCAAATTTTTTTCCTTCCTGTGGCAGAAAACTGAAAGTGGAATAGATAGAAAGTCATTTAATTGGGGATCCCTCCAGGCGTGAGCCTAGAAAAGGTCCACTTGACTCAGTGCTCTACACTGGTTAACAAATACATAATGATAAATAAAAATCAGTGTATCACATAATAGGCAAGCAAAGGCAGAAGGACTCAAACTTTGGACTGCAAGAATCAGTTTATTAATATCTCATAGCCTTAATCCTCTGCATTGGCTGCCATACAAGATTTAAGGAAGATTCGGAAACCACTTTAGCCATAAAGCAGGGATTTGTTCTTAGATGCTCTTTCTTTATAATGTATTGTGTAAAGCCCTTTTGCACATTAAGACCTGAAGGTCAGATGTTTCTCTTGTGGATGCAAGGGTGTTTCAAGTCATTTGAAATGACTGTCTCAAAAGGAGGTACATTCATCTTCTTAAGAATGAAGTTTAAATCCCAGATTAGAGCAGTTGGATATCAAGTCATCTTAAATGTAAAATACCTTTTGGGAATTGCTTAAATGTTGTACTTAGAGCAAAAGAAGGCTTTATGGGAAAACAAGCAAAAAAGGTTGAATAAGCCAATGATGGGGTAAACAAAGACAGCTGACAGCAGACTGAAACACTGTATTCATTAACAGATACACTGTGACAACTATAGTCTTCAGGTCTCTTTCCAAATGGATACAACTTTGCTAGAGAATAAATGGAAAGGGTTAATCTAAGATTATCAAGATGGAAACCATGAGAGCTCTGAGACTAGGATGAAATGTATTCCCTTTCTGCTTAATGAGCAACTTCTTACTCAGATGTAGCTTCCATGGACTGCACTACTCATATCTGAGTTAGCCACGTAAACCATGATTGCCTTGGTCAAAAGCAACCAATCATAAAAATAATTAGATTGTTTCCCTTTGTAAGCACTTTTGGTAAGAGATGTTGGAAGGAATGCATACAGATGAGAACCTGATTCCATGAAATTAAAAAGGAAACTGCTTGCAGGACTGTTTGACTTGATTTCCTGATCCCCAAGTATCATTGCTAACATGTGCAGTTGTTAGGAGCATGTCCCCCCTTGCCTGTTTATGTACCTCATCACTGCAGTATTGTCTGAAAAGTGCATAGTTGGAGAGCTGTCTAGAAAGGTTTTATGGGCAGAAAAGTATGTAATTTCTATGTTTAATCTTCTTCCTACATACAACAAATCCCATATCATTGCATGACTTGAAAGTGGGATTACCAAGTATAACATGAAGCCTCAGTAATTAAGTTCCTAGTTTAGAAGAAGAGGTAGAGGAGTCACACTTGTGTTTGAGAATAGTTGTCAGTCTACCCCTAATACTTGTCAGCAAGGACAGAAGAACAAACTCCAGTGACTAGCCCTAATAAGTTCCCTAGGTACTACCATATTTTCTTCATATGGAACCTTGCATAAGGATTCATTAAAACTGAGACGGATATATAAACCCTGTAAACTTAGTACATTTTTAGCAGTTAAATTAATTTTTTCTTAGGTCCTGCAGGAGGCAAGTCCTTTTCTCATTTAATGCTTTAATAGATGAAATGGGACTCGATAAAATGTGGTTAACAAGTCCATGCCAACCAGAAACTGCTTGACAATCTACCATGCGCCCAAATATAAATATGTGCACAAACACACATGTGTGTGTGTGTGTGTGTGTGTGTGTGTGTGTGTGTGTGTGTGTGTGCACTTACCATGTACAAATATGTATGCATCTACACACACACACATATATTAATATATTTTATATAATTATATATATATATATAAAAAACACACAGACACACACACACAGAACCATAGCTTGAACTCTGCACAATTCCCTAAACTGGTGTGACCCTTAATTCAAAGTCATAGGGTAGAATAAAAAGTAATTTCTTAGTTGAAACCCATGAGGAACAAAAAATAGCTTCTCTGTAATTCATCTGTATCAAGATGTCATTTATCACATTTTTGCAGCAAGCTGCTTGCTACAAATGTGAGAAATAACTCTGCAATTCAGTGTTTTACCCATGATTACAAATACATTATTGGCATTCATTTTATGAAGTCACAGTGTCCTCGTGGCTTCATAAAGCAATCTTGGTACTGCACTCTTGATCCTTTGCCATCTGTGAATCATACGCTGCATTGACTGAAAAAGTAGCTGACTCCACAGAAATAAATGGTCTGTCCTCTTTAGCACCTTTAAAGCATTATGCCATATACTATAATAAGCACTTTGGATACTGCATCATTAACGCATCATGATTTCAAATGTGACCTTGTATTTTTTTTGAGGGATTTGACAGTTTAAATAGAAATCATCAGCCACTCTTCTCCATAATACTTACAAAAGTGCAATGTAAAAATAAATTACTATTGCTGTTGCTCAAAAGATTATGTTGATATTGGTAGACACATGTAGCCTGATACTTGTTTTGATCTTTACATTTTGTCTGCAGTACTTGTCAATTCCCTTACAGTTCTACTGGCTTTAGAAGCCACTTTATTACAAATTAGTCTCTAAAAATTCAGTGGGAGGAGATGAGACTATCATATCATAAAAGCCTGTGTCTGTTTGAAGGTTTTCCCAGTATTCATAAAATAAGCAGTAAAATAGGTCATTGAACTGAAAAAAGATTGCTTATAGCTATACCATTAGCAAGCATCTGGCATTATACAAGTAGATAAAACAAGTGGCAGCAGTACTACATTTTGGAAAAGGTGAATATCATAAAATGTGTGCTTTAGGCAAGAAGTATGTTGCAAAACACAAAGTTCACAGCTTCCTTTTTATTATTCACAGCTCTTGCTATGGACTTCACAAGTCTATGAAAATATGGCTTATAGTATCAGTTCAATGATGATCAAATGGATTAAGACATAAAATGTTTCCTAAGTATACTCACTTCCTAGAAATATAAAATAATTACCACATTCAATGTCCTTTGATATATCTGCCATGTGCATTTCAAAGGGAACTTAAAGTTTAATCAGAATGCAGTGAAGAGAACAAAATAATAACACACACACACACACAAAAAATCAGTTCTTAATATTCTAGCATGGATTCATTTCTCAACATCAAGCAGATGTAAATAAAACTGTTAATTTTACTGCATGAGCTATCCAGATGTAGTCCTGTGTTATGATTTTCCTCAATGTTTCTAAATTTCTTCAGCTTACCCCCACCAGACCTTATAACATACCTTCTTCTTGTATGAAAGAAGAGATCCAGCAGGACTGCACATTAAAGTCGCTTGTATCATTATTATAATGTCATACACCCTCATAATTCCATATTAGAATTAGATGAAGGTCAAAAGAGCCAGGGAATGCAGTAGTCATAATACCTAATTTTACTGGCATAGCTCTCAAGTTTTTGCCTTCAGAGTTGGGGACAAAGCAAAAAGAAATTATTAGGAAAATAATATTTATCTTTAAATTAAATTATTAGGGACACTTTTTAAATCCTGTTGCAATTAACTCAGAGAGTTGAAAAGAATATCTAAACAATCCGACCTTGGTTTGTGATTTACTGTGTAGCTGACTGGTAAGAAAAGTTTTATGTGAATTTATATTGTATTTGTTATCACTGCTTTTTTACTGTTAGTAGGTAGGAAGGGATAGCTTGCTAACAAGATTTACTTTGATTCATATTTTGATGTTTTACCTTTAATTTCACTGTTGGTTGTTAGAAAGGGATAGGTTTTAGACAGGCAAGCTCTAGCCATCCCAAGAGGCGTAGACAGCTATAAATTCACACAGACTGCAGAGAGGAAAATCCAGAGTATATCTAAACAATCCTACTACCTTTGCTTGTGATTTACTGTGGAGTTGACTAGTAAGAGAAAGTTTATTTGAATTTATATTTTATTTGTTATCACGGTTTTTCACTGTTTGTAGGTAGGAAGGGATAGCTTGCTAACAAGATTTACTTTGATTCATATTTTGTTGTTTTACCTTTAATTTCATTGTTGGTTGTTAGAAAGGGATAGGTTTTAGACAGGCAAGCTCTAGCCATCCCAAGGGGCATAGACAGGTATAAATTCAGACAGACTTCAAAGAGGAAAATCCGGAGCATATCTAAACAATCCTACATTGGTTTGTAATTTACTATGGAGCTGACTGGTAAGAGAAGGTTTATTTGATTTTATATTTTATTTATCACAGTTTTTCACTGTTTGTAGGTAGGAAGGGATAGCTTGCTAACCAGATTTACTTTGATTCGTATTTTGTTTTACCTTTAATTTTGCTGTTGGTTGTTAGAAAGAGATAGGTTTTAGACAGGCCCCTTGGGATGGCTAGCCATCCTAAGGGGTCTAGACAGCTATAAATTCACGCAGACTGCAGAGAGGAAAATCCAGAGCGTATCTAAACAGTCCTAACTAACTTGATATGTGGTTTACTGTGGAGTTGACTGGTAAGAGAATTTTTATTTGAATCTATATTTTTCACGTTTGTAGGTAGGAAGGGATAGCTTGCTAACAAAATTTACTTTGATTCATATTTTGTTGTTTTACTTTTAATTTCACTGTTGGTTGTTAGAAAGGGATAGGTTTTAGACAGGCAAGCTCTAGCCATCCCAAGGGGCCTAAACAGCTATAAATTCACACAGACTGCAGAGAGGAAAATCCAGAGCATATCTAAACAGTCCTACCTTGGTTTGTAATTTACTGTGGAGTTGACTGGTAAGAGAAGGTTTATTTGAATATATATTTTATTTGTTATCACCGTTTTTCACTGTTTGTAGGTAGGAAGGGATATCTTGCTAACCAGATTTACTTTGATTCATATTTTGTTTTACCTTTAATTTCACTGTTGATTGTTAGAAAGGGATAGGTTTTAGACAGGCAAGCTCTAGCCATCCCAAGGGGCCTAGACAGCTATAAATTCATGCAGACTGCAGAGAGAAAAATCCAGGGCATACCTAAACAGTCCTTACTTACTTGACATGTGGATTACTGTGGAGTTGACTGGTAAGAGAATTTTTATTTGAATCTATATTTTTCACTGTTTGTAGGTAGGAAGGGATAGCTTGCTAACAAGATTTACTTTGATTCATATTTTGTTGTTTTACCTTTAATTTCACTGTTGGTTGTTAGAAAGGGATAGGTTTTAGACAGGCAAGCTCTAGCCATCCCAAGGAGCCTAGACAGCTATAAATTCACACAAACTGCAGAGAGGAAAATCCAGAACATATCTAAACAATCCTACTTTGGTTTGTGATTTACTGTGGAGTTGACTGGCAAGAGAAGGTTTATATGAATTTATATTTTATTTGGGAACTTACGTATTATCGCAACCACATTTTTGCGGTCACAAAACTCACATTCTTCAAGTGACACGAGGGCTTGAAAACAGATTTTTAGGTTTCGCTCATTGTGGTACACATCTTAGCATGCATGTTCACTGCAGGAACTCACATACTACAAGTGAAACGAGGGCATGAAAAAAGATTATGTTTCCGTAATCGCAGAACATTTCTGAGCATGCATGTTTACAGTAGGAACTTCCCAAAGGCCAAGCAAATGCTACTTAATGCAGCCTGTAACATTTTAGCAGAACTGAATGCTTTTGCACTTTAACATTTTTACTATTTGCAGTTTCAGACAGAATCACTGTTATTTCCTCTCCAAACTAACAACCGATAATACATAAGTACCATTATTTGTAATGATAGACTGCACTATTTTTAATGCAAATGCATAAATGTGTAATTCATTTTTAACTGAGATAATACTACTTTAAAATAGTATGCATTTCTTGATCCACTACAGATGTATCACCATTTTAGTTTAATAAATACATGTCTAAAGGGGGTACAGTTTGTAGAAATTCTGTAATTACACACTCCATTTGCCATGACAAATCAAGCGTGCGTCTGTAATGCACGCTAATCAGAAAGATGATTTTTTTTAATTGTTTATCTTACTGAAGCTAATGCAAACTTTGTCCTCAGCAAGAAAGACTTTGAATGACTCCTTACGGTGTTTAATGCCCTCCTTTCACTTGAAGTATGTGAATTTTGCAACCGCGAAAATGTGGTTGCGATACTACATAAGTACCTTTATTTGTTATCACAGTTTTTCACTGTTTGTAAGTAGGAAGGGATAGCTTGCTAACCAGATTTAATTTGATTCATATTTTGTTTTAGCTTTAATTTCACTGTTGGTTGTTAGACAGGGATAGGTTTTAGGCAGGCAAGCTCTAACAATCCCAAGGGGCCTAGACAGCTATAAATTCACACAGACTCAGGGAGGAAATTCCAGAGCATATCTAAACAGTCCGAACTAACTTGATATGTGTTTTACTTTGGAGCTGACTGGTAAGAGAAGTTTTATTTGAATTTATATTTTTCACTGTTTGTAGGTAGGAAGGGATAGCTTGTTAACCAGATTTACTTTGATTCATATTTTGTTGTTTTACCTTTAATTTCACTGTTGGTTGTTAGAAAGAGATATGTTATAGACATGCAAGCACTAGCCATCTCAAGGGGCCTAGACAGCTATAAATTCACACAGACTGCAGAGAGGAAAATCCAGAGCATATCTAAACAGTCCTACCTTGGTTTGTGATTTATCGATCTTCAGTGTTAAAAAGAAGTGCGACTGTGAGCGATAGTGCGCCCTTCACTCTTGACATAAAGGAATTACAACTTTTGTCTGGCTTGCAGAACATGTACGGTCAGAATAACTTTACTGTACTTATTTTATATTTAGTTGTATATTGCTTGTGAGATTTTTGTTACAGAAGTTGATTTAAGTTCTCTTTGAATTCTGCGGTTACTGATTTTGACTATTCTCTTCATTTACAATATTTTATTCATTTGAAGCTGAATAAGTATTCCTTAAATTAATATGAAATTAATGATTTGCTAATCCACAAATATCTTGCACAGTGTAATAAATGCTATGCATATTCATAGGTAGGTACTAGGCTATTGGCCCAAGGGCCTAAGTAAGCCTAGCTAACAAGGTTCCCTGGCTTACACCACTCAAATTTAATTTCCTGTGCCCCTGTCGAGCAGAGCCACAGAAGTGATCCCCGGGGTGTATTTCCTATTTCCCATCCACTCATCAAGATTTTTCTTGAAGAGTGCCAATGAGGAACTTTGCTTGACATAGATGGGTAGCTTGTTCCAGACTATAGGAAGTCTCTGGGACAGGAATCTATCCATCCAGCATGTCCTGTTTATTGCAGTGGATAAGGTTTAGGTCCATAGAGCGTGTAGCTCGGAGGGATTAGGATTTCTTTAGGTGTAGCATGTCCAACAGCTCTGGGTTTAACATAGCTTTATATGTTAGGTAGAGATCTCCTCAGAGTAGGCAATATGCTACAGAGTAAAGCTAGAGTGTTTTGAGATGGTCAGTGTAGCGCATCTGTTTGATGCCAGTAATCCTCTTTGTGAGGTACTTCTGTGGCCTTTCCAGCTGCTGCAGATGTCTTGTGAGGTACATTCCAAAAGGGGCATTGTACTCTATAATGGGTCTAATGAGTGCCAAGTAGATGGGAACAGTGACCTCGTTTTTTCCTGGATGAGAACCCTTTTGTGATGAGGTGTCACATAGAAGGATTTTCTGACTACTGTGGAGATGTGATTATCACAGGAGAGACTATTGTCCACCTGGGTCCCAAGGTCTCTTATCACACATTTGACGTTAAGTAGACTGCCATTGATGTGGTAGTTCATGGGTACAGAGTTTTTTAACAAAGGGGATGACAATGCACTTTTTGGCATTGAGCTTGAGGCCATGCCTCTGACACCAGGCATCTGTCTCAGTGAGACCCTTCTGTAGGATGTCCACATCATTTGGGGACTCTACTATGGCTCCTAGTTTGCAGTCATCTGTGAACTTCCTTAGCCAGAGGTCTTCTGTGTTAGTCTGTACTTCAGCGAAGTAGATACCAAACAGGAGAGGTCCCAGGACTGAACCCTGTGGTACTCCACTTGTCACTGGTTTGAAATCAGATTTGGAGTCTGCAACTTTTACAGTATGGGTTTTGTCAGTGAGCCAGTTGGCAACCCATCTTATGACATAGGGATTTATACCTAATTTAATGAGTTTAGCTATAATTCCAGAATGGGGGATGGTGTTGAAAGCCTTGGCGAGGTCAAGATAGGCTGTGAACCACCTTACGCTTGTCTATGGGTTTGATGACTGCCTTAAAGAAGTCTATCAGGTTCAGAAGGCATGATCTGTCTTTTGCAAACCCGAACTGGGTGGGGTCCAGAGTTTGGAGGTTATCAATGTCTTTGTTTATGAGTTCCATTATGGCCTTGCAGACCAGGCTCGCCAGGCTAATAGGGTGATAGTTCCCAGGATCAGTGGTGGCTCCTCCTTTGTGGAGTGGGATAACTGTTGCTGTGTACCATTCAGTGGGCACAAAGCCTGACATGAGACTAATTTTTGAACATGGTGGTTAGGTGGGGAGCCAGTTTGTTCTAAAGTTCATGTAAAACGCAGCCTGGGATGTTGTCCGGTCCCATGTATGCTGTGTTTTTGGTTTTAGAAAGTGCAACATTTACCTGCATAGATGTGATTATAGGGACTCTGCATTCTTCCTGTATAGATATGGGACCTTTAGAGGGTGAGAGGGGGTAAAGTTAGCACTGAACCTATCTGCCAGGATGTTGGCAATATCAGTTGGTTCTGTAATTTTTGTGCCGTTGTGCTGTAATTCAGAGCAGATCTTGGTGTTGCCATTGAGATCCGTGACATAGCTATAGAATGCTTTGTGGTTGCTCTTAGAATCAGTGGCGATTTTGTTTTCATAGCTAGCTTTGGAGGAGCTTATAAGGGATCTTAGCTTCTTACTTAGGCTGACCAGGGAGCTCCTCCACTCATGGGATTTTATTCTCTTTTCCAACAGTTTCTTCCTTCTGTTGTAGAGTTTGTTTATGGCAGGGGACCACCAGATTGGTTTCCTTTTTTTGGAGGATCCATGCACTCGTGTAAGTGCTTATAGAGTGCATTTGTGTAGGATTCAGCAGTTGTAACTGTATTGTCCATCTGCATGGGTGTCATGAAGTTCACCACTTCTGTCTTAAGAAGCATCAAGTTGGCTCTGGAGAAAGATTTTACAGTGGTTTCCTTAATGGTGGGTGGGGGTGGGATACGGATATATAGGGTGATTAGCTTATGGTCAGATCTGACCAACGAGGAGTTGACTTGGTGTGGAACACCAGTCACTCATGTTGGTAATGACTAGGTCTAAGATATTGTTGCCCCTGGTGGGGGTGTGGATAAGTTGATCCAGGGCATTGGAATTTATGAATTCCAGAAAGCGTTGAGTGAAGAAGTTGGTACATGAGTAGTTTTCCCAGTTAATGGTGGGGTAGTTGAAATCGCCCAGTATTAGGGTGTTTGGTTGAACCCTAATATTTTCCAGTATATCAAGAAAAGAGGAGTGGGAATCCTGGGTCATGGTGGGGGATCTGTAGCAAGCTACAATTTGGATTGTAGTTTTGCCCAGAGTTAGTTGCACTTGGATAACCTCGGATGCATTATGCTGCGCAACTAACATGGAGGTGTGGATATCCTTAATGAATATGGACACACCTCCACCATTGGTGTTCTGGTCAAGGTTAGATGGCTGAAAAATTTGGTATGAGTTATAGCCTGGTAATGAGTGGAGTGCTCTCTAGAGCCTTGAACCAGGTCTCAGTCACTGCACAGATATCAGTGTTCTCCATTTTAAGGAGTGCCTCGAGTGAGTGCATTTTGAGATTTAGACTTCCTGTTACAGTGGTGAATTTGTCATTTGAACCTTGCCTAAAAAAGGCACTATAGGCTCGGCAAGACCCTTAGCCAGTATCCAGAATCCCAGGGGCCACAGGGGCAGGCCATTTCTGGCAAAGCATCGTGGTCTGTCAACCATGTCATCCCAGGCAGACAGGTACTGGATCCCCTTAGAATGACACCAGAAGCTTAGCCAATTGTTGAATCATTTTGTCATTGTACTGCAGAATTATTCTGGACATTGGCAGGATGCTACTCAGGGCTAGGGTCATACCTGCCTGGGCTACAAGATCGGAGAGCTCTTCCATGTCTCTTTTCATGTAGTCCAGTGAGGTACATCTCAGGTCATTCATACCAACATGGACAATGACAGAGTCATATTTGTACTTGTGGAGTGACCTGAGTGCGTGGGTTATGTGGCGGATCCCGGCACCCTTCAGGCAGCTGACAGTAACCTTCTCCTTGATTAGCCTGATGAGTGGGACATCAGTGTGCCTGACTATAGAGTCACCTATGACTAGTGTGTTGGGTACATTGTTTTGCCTTATGGGCTGGGGTTTATTGGCACACTGAGTCTGTGGGCTATGTGTCATTTGGGTTGTGTTGGGGGTGGAGGTTGCTTGGGTTTCTGCTTTAGAGGTCTCTGTTGCTTGAGCAGATTATTATTGAGTGCCTCCATAAATGTTTTTGTGTTTCTATGTGTGGATTTTGGTGGTATAGGTTTAGTGGGACTATGTGATGAGTCTGGTGTGGTGCAGGTGTTTACCTTCTCCTCTTGACTGTCAAGTTCAGTCTTGCTTGGAGAGAGCTTTACCTCCAGTTTGGCTAGATAAGTGCATCTCTCACAGGTTGTGGTGTTGGGTCGTAGGAGAAGAGGGTTGTCTGTGTACATGAGACAATTGCTACATTGCCCCAAGATGCCCAGATTCATCAGATAGACAGGAGAGAACACTGGGAGCTGACCCTTGGACATGCCTGAATAAAAAACTACTTTCCTCTAGACAAGTGAAGAAAGTGAGTATAAGAGCTGTTTTTCTCTAAGCAAGTGAGGAAAGTAAGTACAAAAACTATTTTCCTCTAGGTAAAGAGGAAGGTTGAGTGCTGTAGTAATTTGTAGCTTATTTAGTGCTAACAACAAGTTCTGAACAAGTGCTGAGCACAAATAAGCAAATTCAAGTGCTAAAACTAAGAATCTGTACCTGGATCTTGTGGTAGATAGGCTACCTAGTGCTTACCACTCCCACTGATAAGCTAGAAGGCTTCCCTCCAACACAGAAAGGCTTGGGGGGCTCAGAAGCTTATAAGCAGTCCTGGATACAGCAAATCTGTATCTGGACTAGACTAGTTACAGGAAAGGTGGGAAACAAGCGCAAACATGGGCTTTTAAACCAGAAGGTTGAAAGCGATGGAAAAACTGCCCAACCGGCCAATAAACTACAATTTCTGGGCCAGAAACCACTCTTGTAGTAGATAGGCTACCTAGTGCTTACCACTCCCACTGATAAGCTAGAAGGCTTCCCTCCAACACAAAAAGGCTTTAGGGGCTCAGAAGCTTACAAACAGTCCTGGGTACAGCAAATCTGTATCTAGGCTAGACTAGTTACAGGAAAGGCAGGAAACAAGCTTAGAATTTTTTTTTGGAAAGGGAGAAAGGAGAAAAAGAAGGTAATTCAAAATTAAGGACTTAAGTGGCTTGCCCTTCACATATGTTCTCTCTGGAGCTAGTGACACTAGACTGGAATAGAGCTGCGATTGAGCTGAACAGATGGGACTGATAGGAGTGTCTGAAGTCAAAATATGATCTCACTGTACTCTGGTGAGTGAGCAAATGAGATAGACCCAGGAGGAGTGTTCAAACACAAATTTACAGGAGGGGCGGGCAATTCCAAAGCCACCAAGATTAATACCACAACAAGAACAGGGAGGGCAGGTGGGAAACTAACTGCAGAGACAGACAGAGACCACAGTATTCTATGAAACAATTAAATAGAAAAATAAATAACTACAGAGAGACACAGACAATTAAATAGAAAAATATTATCATTCCCTGTAACCGTTATGTTACATAACAAAGCAGTGTCCTTTTTAGTACGTATTTTCTTTACTTTACAGATATTAATCAGTTTCTTTTTCTTCCTTTTTATTTGTTGTGAACTTCTTCCTTTCTTTTTTATTTCTTTCTAAACAATCTGGATTCTCAGATTGCTGAATACTTGCTCCCAGAATTCCCTAGTTGTCAGGGGCATCATCAAGTTTCATAGGGGTTGAATGATCTTTACAGACAATATATGCATTGTTTCCTAAATGTGTACTATTTGCTCTTTGCCTAACATTATTTATCTCACCAGTCCAGTCATTAATATATGAAACAGTTCTCCAAGCCATGCCAATTGCATAAGTGCAATGATAATCATTAAGTATAGATTTAGTTCTAAAAATGGTAAGCAAATCACCCAACTTTTGACATGAGGAACGCAGATCACCAGTGTTATCAGCTGTTACCTTTAAAGTACAAATTTGCAGTGTTAAAGATTGTACTGCATTTTATTTTTCTATCAGAAAACATTTAGTCTACAGAAAAAAGGCATCATTGTTCCAAAAGAGAAGTTAGAAAAAAGAGGCAAGGAGCAGGTGAAAAGGAAGAAATCAAAACTGAACATGGAAGGATTGAAGAACTTTACTGTAAGAAAAAAGAAGAGGACAGATGTTGACTACAATACTCAAGCTGTGGATTTACAATGCCAGCTGCATGAGAATTTAATAAACAATGAAAACAGTGGGATTGATAAGACTAATGGTGATTAAGATCTATCCTCTGTAACAATTTATAGAACAAATATCCTTGCATTGGAAGCTGACGATTCTTCAGAGCTGGTCAGCAAAGATATTCTTGTAATTGGAGATTCAGTTATTAGAGGAACTGATGCTTTTATTTGCAGTGAAGATAATTAACAATGAATAGGGTTATGCTTGCCAGGAGCAAAAATAGAAGATGTGAGACAGCATAAGGAAGTATGGATCTGTTTTTATTCATGTCGGTACAAATGATCTTATCTGCAAGGATTCTTTGGCTGTCACTAGGGAACTGACTAGCTTGTACTGGTGTTAGGGTGTATTTTTTTACAGATCACCTATAGAAAGGATAATCAGGTCACTATGAATGAAAAGCTTTTTGGGGTAAATACCTACATAGAAAAAATGTCCTGTTTTAAAAAATGGAAATGTGTAGAGAATCCAAGCCTGGGATGGCATGCATTTGTCAAGATCAGGGAAGAGAATTTTTGCAGCAGATATTTTGCAATATTTGACAAACATTAGGCAGGATTTTTACCAAGTCGAAAATGTAACATTCACAGATAGCAACATTTGATGCATTTCTGATGGTTGTTAATCCTATGAGCATTAATAATAACGTTTTATTGGAAAATTTGCTACGTTCCCACAAGATCAATGATATTGTTTGTGAAACATGGTTAAGGAACAATAATGGGAAACCAGTTCTGTCAGTGTATACATGTTTTTACTGTAGCGGACAGTCTAACAAAAAAATCAGGTAGAGGTGTTATGACAGGGATTAAAGATTGCTATGAGATCTGTGATTACTACATGTTCAGTGATAATACCAATACTACAGACTGTGTAACTGTGACAATAAAACCAACCCTGGAACATATAACAATTGTTGGAGTGTATAGAGCACCAAAGTAAAGTGCAGATGACCTAGAGGAATTCATACATTTCTTTCATGAAACACAGGAGGGAAGAATAATATTAGCTGGGGACTTAAATTTACCAAAAACAGATTGGAATAATAATGATTCTACAACATTAGTAAGGAAATTATTCACAACATATATTCAGGAACAACAATTGCTTCAGATTGTAAAAAAACCTACCAGAAGAAGGAACATACTAGACATTGTGTTCCTAAAGAAATTACTGTTACTTCAAGTCAAGTTTTACCACTGTTGATATGCAGTGATCAGTGAACAATCACTATGTAAAACTAAATGGAGTGAGGTGTTCAGTGGAAAAACTGGAGATGGAATGTGCAAGTTTTGAAAGAGAAATTGTTCGAGTACAAAAAATAAAAAAAAATGTTTAACATCAGGATCTTAGGCATTCAATGTCAGGGGGATCTATTTCCATAAGAACAAGATTTCTGATTAAGATTAGAGACAAAAGTATAAGAAATGGAAGAGAGGTCGAACTACAACTTTGAAAAACTGAAATAAACAAGCCAGACAAACAGATTTAAGCGTAGTATGAGACAAAATCAAGACAAAAATTGAAGAGAATTTATATAAAGATATTGAGCATAATAGGCAACCTTTTTATAGATACATACTATGTGGAAGAAGTAAAGACATACAAATTGATAAACTGTGCCGAGTCTAAAATTTATTCTCAGACACAACAGATTATAGATACATTTACAAAATCTTATGCAAATCAGTTGACCTCCACAAAAGGGATGATATGTTGCCCTAGTGACATCCAAGTAACCTCAGATACTGGAATCAAATTAGATTATATTGAAAAAGAACTGTGCAAACTGGATCCAAAGAAAGCAAGCGCAGAGAGGAGATGCAATTAGTAACAATGACCTAAGAATACTTCAGCAAGAACTTATGGTACCATTATATCTATTATTCCCTAGGCCATTTAAATATGGGGAGATTCCTCAAGATTGGAGACATGCTTATTAAACCTGTCTTTAAGGAAAAGGGGAGTAGGACAAATGTAGTGTGATATAGACCCTTAAGTCTACTTTCATATTGTGGATAAATAATGGAGAAGGTAATATTGGATAAGTTATTGTCATAATTGGATAGGTTGGGACTTGAAACCATATATCAGCATGCATATGTTGAAACTAGATCTATTATCACCTGTAACATGATGTTCTGTAACAATATAATAGTTATGAATGAAAAATTGTGCTGCAATGTAATTTATATAGATTTAACTTCAGCATTTGACAGGGTCATACACGAAACACTGATCAGTAAATTAGAACAATGAGGTATTGATGTACTCTTGATAAGATGGATAGCTGCATGGCTTATAAATAGGACATGGCAAGTATCATACAACTGGACATGTGAAATCCTTGGTTACAGTCAGGGTGTCCAACAGAGCTCTGTTCTAGGCCCTTACTTGTTTAGATTGTATCTTTCAAGCCTAACTTTTTCATCTGTGGTGTTCTACAGTCTATATGCAGACGACCTGAAATTGGGTAAACTGATTACATGTGTTACATATAAGGCATGTCTACAAAATAACTTGACTAAACTGACCATTTGGGCACAGAAGAATAATATGTTGATAACTACATCAAAAACTAAGCACATGAGATTTGGGAGACATAAATTAAAAGGTGAATATTTAATACAGCACACAGTGATTGAAACTGTAGACTCATTTAAGGATCTGGTTATATGGGTAGATCCAGCTATGAGCTTTTCTAATCATATCAACCAATTGGTTAATGACAGTTATAGAAATATAGGCTATATAAAGTCTAGGAAATTAAAAATGATGAAGTCATTGTTTGTTAGTTACATTAGACCCAAACTTGAGTATGGAATAACAGTATGGAAACCCTATAAGAAAGCAAGCATGAGTAAACTGGAAAGAGCACAGCAAAAATATACCAAAGGCATCCATGGATGTGAAAATTTAAGATGTTCTTCGTTCCCCATTGCTGCAGTCCTTACTATTGGGTATAGTCCGCATCCAGTCGGCCCGAATACCAGAGTATAAGGCTGACGTCGGTCAGGGCGCATTAGACTGACGTCAGTACGTCAGGGTACTAATGCGCATGACCGACGTCATATCCTCAGTCTTTTTTGCCGCGTGGTCCGATGCAGAAGCAGTTTTGCGAGTGCAGGTTGGCGTTCTGAAATCTTTCCGAAACCGGAGTTTCAGACCGAAACAGAGTTGGCTAAGTACCCCGTTGGGGAACATTTTGGTTTTTCTTGCCTCAGTATTTTACGGATGTCAGAAAAGTGAATAACTGTATTTCTTGTGGGAAACAGATACCTCATAGGGATTACCATACCTTGTGTATACCTTGTTTAGGGCCTGAGCACGACGTTGTTGGTTGCCGCTCTTGTGCTAGGTTTAACAAACGCACTATTAAGAGGAGGTTAGACTGTGCCAGGTTAGTGTTTGGGAAGCGTTGCAATTATAAAATGCCGTCGGATGCTCCGACGCCCGCTTCGTCCAAGAAGCGCAAGGACAAAACAGCGAAGCCTAGGGTTGATGAACCGGCAGTCCCGGACGTCGGTTCTTTAGGAGGCTCAGTGGAGCCAGAGGTTTTGCCAGGGGGTTCCATGGAGTCCCAGGCAGAATCTTTACTGTTACAGGATGTGCCTTCTCAGGAGGTAGGCCAGGCTGAGGGGGCTTCTCAGGTGACTGTTCTTCCCTCTCTTCCCAAGGTAGTTAGAGCCTCTCCTTCTGTTGCCAAAACTTCTTTGAGAGGTAGGCCTAGTTTAGCTTCAGTGGGGGCTTCTCCTAGCATTTCGGGTTCTGTACCTAAGAAACATATGCTTAAAATGGCAGAAGATTTGATTGCTATGATTAGAGGTTCTATGCCCCCGCCTGATAAGAGGCCTAGGGTGGAACCAGAGTTTGATTGTTTTGAACAGTGTTCTGAGGCTTCAGGGTCTTCTGCGGAAGACTTGCAGGAGTATCCTACTTATTCTGATTCTGATGTGGATGATTCCACTCCTACAGCTACTCCTCCTGAGGATTTCTCATTTTCAGAGACTCTGCATTCCATGAGGGAGCACTTTAAATGGGAAGGCCAGGATTACTCTGATTCCAGGAAAAGGCTTAGGGAATTCTTGTTTCTACCCCAGCATAGGCCCTTAGCTATTCCTCCTGTGTTGAATGTGGTGGAAGATGTTTTTGCAGAGGCTTCCCTGAACCCTGACTCTTTGCCTCCTGCTCCTGTTAAGCCTGATAGGTATTATAGGGTGCCTGAAGCTCATAAGTATTTGTTTAAGAGTCCTAGGGCGGACCCAGAAACTATTTCTCAAGGGCCTAAATGTGTTAAAGCTTCTGTGGTTAAAAATCCTGTTCCCACTGATAAAGAGGCAAGGGCTTTGGATAGGTGGGGAAAGAAAGTGTATACTTCTTCCACTCTAGCCATGAGAGCATTGAATTGTCAGTTTCACATGCTAAAATATCAGAATTACCTCCTTTCACAATTGAAATCTAAGGTGGATGCTTTGGCAGGAGGTATTGAGTGTAAAGAGTTGCTGGATTTGGTTCATGTGTCTGAACAAGTGGGTAAGCATTCTTTGCAATGTGGTTTTGATGCTGTACAGGCCTCCTCGAGGGTGGCCGCTACTAGTTCTGTTCTTCGCAGGCATGCCTGGTTGAAGGATCAGAATTTAGCTGAGCATGTTAAGACAAGGATTTTGGATGCTCCTTTACAGTCTGATGTGTTGTTTGGATCGCCTGTGGAAGCAGTTTTAAAGAAAATGGAGGACAAAGCTAAGTCTATGCAAACTGTTAAAGATTTTTGCAGGTGCAGCCACCGAAATTTAGTAGAAATTGGCCGGCTAAGGGGTGGACATATCCTGCTTATGATTCCCAGTCTAGGGGTAGGTCTAGACGTGGTAGGGGCAGGGTTCAAGGTTCTTTTAGGCCTAGAACAGGGAGTTCGCCTGCTCAGACTTCTGGTGAGGGCAGGGGTCAGTCCTTTCGTAAACAGACCCAATGACCTGTCTTTTCAGCTGCCAGTAGATTCCCGTCTGGCAGCTCCTTTGGGAGGAAGACTGTCTCTTTTCAAAGAAAATTGGGATTTAATTACTCAAGACAAATGGGTGTTGGATATCATTCACCACGGTTACAGATTTTATTTCCATACAATGCCCCCTTTCAAAGGCATGCCAGACGTTCCTCCTCCACAAAGAAAAGAGGCTCACAAGCAAGTTTCTCAATTACTCCAGATAGGGGCCATTCAGCCAGTCCCTGTATCAGAAAGGGGCCTAGGATTTTATTCTCGCCTGTTCCTAGTACCAAAGAAAGGGAACACGTGGAGACCAATTTTGGATTTATCTCTCCTCAACACTTTTCTGGACATTCCCAAGTTCAAGATGTTGACGTTACAACAGCTTTTACCTCTGCTGGGCAAGGATCACTGGATGGTAACTCTAGATCTCAAGGAAGCTTACCTTCATGTGCCTATCAGGCTAAGTTGCAGGAAGTATCTGCGGTTTCGAGCTGGAAATTCTCATTATCAGTTCTCTGCATTGCCCTTTGGCTTATCTACTGCGCCCAGAGTATTCACAAAGGTTCTGGCTCCAGTGATAGCTTACTTCAGGCTTCAAGGAATTCAAATCTATCCTTACTTGGACGACTGCCTGATTCTGGCTCAAGAAAAGGAAGACCTTGTACAGCATCTGGAACATGTTATAGCAGTGCTAAGATGCCTAGGGTATTCTGTGAACGAAATAAAGTCCAGTCTAGTACCCTCTCAAGACATGTGCTTTCTGGGTGTGAGACTGAATACAGCAGCCCAGATGGCCTTTTAACCCCGGACAAACAACAGAGTCTATCACTTTACTTCCATCAACTATCTCATCAGTCCGTGCTGACTGCAAGGACAGTCTTTCAAGCATTAGGGTTCATGGCATCTTGTATTCTGGTGCTTCCCAATGCCAAACTGCATATGAGGAAGCTACAATGGTATCTCAAATGTATGGACACAGCACTGCCAGGATTTGGACACTGTCATTCAAATAATACCTTGCCTTCAAAAAGAATTTTTGTGGTGGGCTCAGGAATGTCACCTAAACAAGGGACTCTCTGTGACCCGGCCAGAGGCGAGTCAGATTTTAACGACAGATGCCTCGGACATTGCTTGGGGAGCTCATCTAAATGGAAAGTGGATACAAGACAAGTGGCCTGCCAGACTACTGCATCTACATATCAACATGAAGGAGATGTTAGCAGTCCAGTTTGCATTAATGGCTTTCAAGGAGTTACTTCTTCCAGGGCAGGTGTTGATTCTAACAGACAACACAACTGTTATGTGGTACATCAACAAGCAAGGGGGAACACATTCTTATCCTCTATGCAGGCAAGCAATGCTTTTATGGGAGACTGCGCTAAGCTTGCAACTAACTCTTCAGGCAAGGTTTCTGCCAGGAGCACAGAACTCCTTAGCAGATGTGTTAAGCAGACAAATCATGGATCCCCACGAGTGGAAACTGGATCTTCATGTATTTCAAAAATTGACAGTGTCATGGGGAACTCCAGACATAGATCTGTTCGCTTCTCCACTAAACCACCAGCTGCCACAGTATTGCACAAAGGGGTTTCATCACACAGCTTGGAAAGTGGATGCTCTGTCTTTCAGTTGGACAAACCTTCATGTGTATGCCTTTGCTCCTCTACCTCTTCTTCCAAAGGTACTATTAAAGGTCAGACAAGACAGGCCAAGGATGATTTTGATAGCTCCAGATTGGCCTCGGCAACACTGGTACCCACTACTACGGAGTCTGGTAAGGAAGCCTCCATGGCCTTTGCCTCTGATTCCTCATCTATTGTCTCAGCAGGATGGTCATCTGCTCAATGTCAAGCTTCACTCTCTTCATCTAACAGCCTGGCATATTCTGTGTTGAAACACAGCAGGTCTCAACTTCCTCAACAAGTTTTAAATGTGATTATGGAAGCTAGAAGACCTAGTACAAGGAAAGTGTACGCAGAAAAATGGAAGAGATTTTTATTTTGGAGTACAGCAAAGAATTTGCAGGTTTCTGAGCCTAATTTGAGTGCGGCTCTACAATACCTTACTGAGTTATTGGACAAAGGTTTGTCCTTCTCTTCTATTAAGATTCATGCTGCAGCGATTTCAGCTCACTATGATTGTGACCCACCATTGTTTTCGCATCCTTTGTTCAAGCAGTTTCTTAGAGGGCAAAGAATATAAGACCCCAATTAGAGCTCCTACTCCTGCTTGGGATCTCAATTTTGTGTTGGAAAAACTTACTCTACAACCTTTTGAGCCTGCGGCTACTGCTGAATTGAAATACTTGTCATAGAAGACTGCTTTTCTGTTGGCTATTACTTCTGCAAGAAGGGTGTCTGAGTTGCAGGCCCTTATGGCAGTAGAGCCATTTTGATTTTCCATAAGGATAGGGTATCATTACGTACTAATCCTTCCTTTATGCCTAAGGTGGTTTCTAGTGTGGCTTTAAACCAGACTATTCATTTGCCTACTTTTTATGCAGACCCCCAAGATAAAGGGAAAAGATTTTGCACACTTTAGATGTACACAGGCAATTGCGTTATTATTTAAGCAGGACTAAGGATTTTAGGCAGTCTCAGCAGTTGTTTGTTTCTTTTGCTTTGAGTTCGCAGGGCAAGCCTGTGTCAAAACACACTATTTCTAGGTGGATTGGCTTTTGCATTGCATTTTGTTATTCCCATCATGGCAAGGAGATTCCAGCTGGGATTAGGCCTCATTCCACTAGGGCTGCTGCCACTACAACAGCATTTCTAAGGGGGGTGGCAACTAAGGATATTTTGGAAGCAGCTACTTGGAGTTCAGTGCATACTTTCTCTAAGCATTATCACCTTCCTATCTACTCTAAGTCTAGGGCTGGTTTTGCCACAGCTGTTTTGCAAGGCATGTTGTCAGCTCCTGCTTCTTTATGATTTGCCAGCCTCCTTACCTCTGCTTTGGGATTCTACCCAATAGTAAGGACTGCAGCAATGGGGAACGAAGAACATATTACATTTTAGTACCTACCATAAATGTAGATGTTCGAGGATCCCATTGCTGCAGTCCAATTTACCCTCCCTCCTTCCCCTCTGTGTTTAGGGGTGGTTGTGTAGGTGAGGTTTCATGCTTATATTTTTTGTATATGTTCTTGTATATCTTGTACATATTTTTGGTGCAGGTATTTTGGGCCTTGTCTTTTTAGGGTCTTCTGACATCTGGGGCAAGAAAAGACTGAGGATATGACGTCGGTCATGCGCATTAGTACCCTGACGTACTGACGTCAGTCTAATGCGCCCTGACCGACGTCAGCCTTATACTCTGGTATTCGGGCCGACTGGATGCGGACTATACCCAATAGTAAGGACTGCAGCAATGGGATCCTCGAACATCTACATTTATGGTAGGTACAAAACTGTACTTTATTGTGAAAGGCTAAAATATCTGAACTTGTGCAGTGTCTGTTATAGATATCTAAGAGGAGATCTTATTCAGTTATATAGATCATTCAGAGACAACTACCTCTGGGAATGTTTGGGGTTATCAAAAAGTACTAGAGAATCATCAGACAACTTATGTATAAGATTCTATAGGAACGAGAAGTGTACTAATTGGTTCTCTTAACAGAGTAGCTGATGCATGGAACAGACTACCATATTACATTAAAGCAAGTACTAGTATAGATGTTTTTTAAGAACAGCCTGGACGCTTATTATGGGAACAAGTGTCTTGGTATATTGGCTTGCTAAAAGGGCATTAATGCCCGTGCTTGAAAATATTTGTATGTATGTATGTAAAAGAAAAGTAGGATATGAATTAGTATGCATTTTCTAAAGTAAAAGAAATCTAACTATAATGGTTATCAGTCTTTACCAGTTGTAATCCTTGACATTTTCTCAAAAACATTTCCAATTTTTGGAGAGCTAGAGTAAAGTTTTGACATTAGGGACAGTGGAGATGTATGTGTCCAGGACTGAATTAGAAAGAGGAATATGAATATGTCAGTTAGTCCTAAATCCAGACATAAACAGAAAATGAAGCTGAAAACTCAAAAATGGAACAAAAACATTTTGACATTGTCCCTTCCACCTTGAAATAATCAGTGAAGGAAGTGTGGGAGTCATGTGACATCACTGATCTCACATTCCCTGAAGAAAAGGTGATAAGAGCAAAAAGGACATATCTCTCTATCCCCATAAGCTTGAGCTTAATCGTTTAAGAAGTTTATTGAACAATAATAAAGAAATGCATCACTGGAGAGTACTGGGTTGCACTAAGGAAGAAGGAAATAATAATCACGTACAGTATCTGGTATACAAAGAAAGAAAACAATAGGAAAATGATATGTATAAAAGAGCAGTATAGGTAAAATGTTGAAAAGTAGGAGTGAGAGGACAATTAGGAAATACAGATCTTTGAGCAGGTACACTGATTCATGGCTATTAAAAATAAAAATCCATTTGCATATGTTGACATTTTAACCCATATCCATGACTTTTAACTGTAACTTGTATAAAATATTTGTGTGTTTCTGATGTCTAACATAATTATGAAGTCAGAATCATAGACTTCACAATCACAAAACTGGCAGATTTTTAAGGCTGATTTTTCCCATAAACTGCATGAAATCTGGAGTTGTTTAATATAAAGGTAGATGATGTTGGGGTAAAGCCTTCACAAGATGTTTTATAAAGTGCCATTTTCTTGTCTGTAATATTTGTCTGCACATGTATATCATATTTGCTGTAGCATGGTAGGGTATCAAATGTTGGATGTGATGTGAATATTGGACAAAATATACATTCCTAAGTATATTAATTTTAAAGCAGTTCTAATGCCATTGTGTGATTTGTGTATTTTATTTATCTATCTATCTATCTTTTTGTTGACCAGATTAGTCTCACTAGGCTAGTACACTCTTTTCAGGAGAGACTCAAGGTGGTGTTTATACTATTATGGGAATTTTGGTCAGGGCATATGGGATCTTTCCCTACTCTTTTTGTAGTGTATGGGGACGCTATTCACTGTTACACTTCCGGTTTTCATTCTCAGCAGACAGGCAGCTCAGAGAAGCTAGAAGGAAGATAGAGATAGTGAGCAACTATTTAGAGGTTAGTGAGCAGCAGGTGGAAGAGAAGGATTTGGAGAAGGTAGTCGCTTCAGAAAGCTACTAGTTGTTTAAAGATAATGGAGTTAAAGGATTGGATGAGTTAGCGAGAATGCAGGAGAAGAGAAGATTTTTGAACCTTCACAGGACTCAGAATACATGTTTCAGAAAGATCTGTTTTCTGTGTCGAGATCAGAATGTATAATTACCACCCTCCAATCAGGAGGGTTGTGGGATCTGATGAGCCAGAGCAAACTGGAAAGTGAAGTGGCAACTGTTTGGAGCAAAGTTATGGACAAAATACAGGAAGAAGGGGTGAAAGAAATTGTAGAAAAGAAAAAAAATCATATGCATGAATGAAGAAAGAAGGTAAAAAGTAGGAGAAGGAGAAAAAAAGATGATGGAAAAGAAATTTGTTGTGTGGCTTAGCAGTAAAGAAGAAGAACTTGAAAGGTGCATAGTATGGGATAGAGTGGTTGCAGCTTTAGTAAATCACCTAAAGAGGTAAAAGCCTTTATTCATCTTAATAAAGAGACTTACTGTGACATTTTGTTCAAGACAAAACAGTGTATGGAAAGGTTTATTTAGAGAAGTTTGTGGAAAAAAATGATTGTAATCATTAGAATTTTTATGTAGTACAGAAATATAATAAACAGAAAAGGGATTGCTGTGCAATTTCGAACCAAGGTGAATAAAGAAGCATCAAAGGACTGTTTAAAGACTTTATGTAAAGAAGTTATCGACACTATAAAAATATATGATGATAGATGTTTATGGACTGGAAGTAGGATTGTGGGGTAATTTTGAAAATGGAAAATGACAAATGTCTACATATTCCAAGTG
Source organism: Protopterus annectens (assembly GCF_019279795.1). Taxonomy (NCBI): domain Eukaryota; kingdom Metazoa; phylum Chordata; order Ceratodontiformes; family Protopteridae; genus Protopterus; species Protopterus annectens. The sequence continues at coordinate 415,070,553 of NC_056748.1, forward strand.
TAATAAATGGTGACGGTAGCTGAGGTTTTGTCAGATATAGGGGTCAGCCAAAAGAATTTGTGGAAAGAATGCTCATTTAATAAGTCGTTGTGATAAGAGAAAATTATTTGTTTATGGAAAGACGGGCATGAAGCAAAAAAATGCGATTTAATATGTAAAAAATGTGGGGAAATGGAACTTGACTGGGTAAATTGGTATGAGCAGATACAAGTTGTTCAGCTTTTCCCAGTTAGGGGTCGCCACAGTGGAACTCCGGTCCGCTAATGATTGGCAGTAGATTTTTATGTGCTGAGTTGCCAGCCCTGACGCACAACCTTCAACGAAGGTACGCCCATTCACGCATGTCTCCACGCAGAAGACGCTCTAGCTGAGAATTGAACCGGACAGCGTCTTACTGTGAGGCGACAACGCTACCGCAGCACCACCACCGCAGATTATGAGCAGATACAAGTGAAAGAACAATAACAAATACAAGTATGTGTGTATGATACAGAAATATGTGTCAAACATGAAAAAACAGGATGCCACACAAGGGGAGAATAAAACAATAATACTATATGAGGAAAATGAAAATAATGAGGGCAAGTAATTGGTACTGGGAACAAGTGAGGAAGAGGATATAAGCTGGAAAATAGTGAGAGGAAAAATACTTCAGTAGGGAAAAGGCTGAAAGAAAAGAGAAGTTTAATAGTGTGATTGCGAAAGAGAATAAAAAAAGACAAGGACTATGATGAAAGGGTACAATAAATCTGAAAGACGCTGAGAATCCTGTCAGTAAATGTTAATAGCATAAAGAATATTAAAAGAAGGTTAGATGTTTTAGAATGGTGTATGCTACTTGATATGCATGTAATTATTTTAGAAGACACAAGAATATTAAAAGAAGAAGAATGGCTGCAGACAAAAGAGCTATGGGTTAAAAGGAATGTTTAAAATTCTTAAATTATGTAGGAGTGAATATGAAAATAATATTAGTGAGAGATTGTAATTGTGATATAAAGAAAAAAAGAAAGAAGGGAATGATGTTAGGAAGGTGTATAAAATAATGAAAAGTGGAAAGTTATATAAATGGGATAATAAACACTGGACTTACAAAAGAAATCTGATTAAAACAGAAATTAGTTATTTTGAAATATGTGATAGTATGAAAATTATAAAAAAGGAATAAAGGAAACTTTTTTTTCAGATTATCTGGCTATATGGGTAGAAGTAAAGGAAAAGGAATACTATATAAGGTTAGGCAAAGGTATTAAAAGATATAACAAGAAATATTTAGATGAGGGAGCTAGAAAATAAATTGATCAGTTATGGAAAGATTATAAAAATTTGAATTTTCTAAGAAAACTGGGCTGGCTGGTGGATAAGCTTTAAAGAAAAATATAAACAAGTTTTTTTTAATGTCAAGCAGTCAGAAGAAGCAAGGAAAAGCAGAAATAATTCTGGTAGTATTTAGAGAGGTATTAACAATAATACAAGCTTTTATGAAAAGGAAAATAGATATATGAAATGAATATGGAGAAAATTTAAAAAAAAGTTATATAAATAAATGTATTTCCTACAAGGGAAAAAAAAGAAGTGGCTCAGTATTTGAGTAAGACAGTGAGAGAAAATGAGAAGATAATAAGGGAGTTGAAACATAATGAAGGAGAAAGAGTGAATACACAAGAATAAATATTTGAGGTAATAAAGCATTATATAAAAACATAATACATAAAAACTGTAGGTAGGAAGAATGCTGCAGACACTTAAGAACTTCAAAACTTCCAGTTGAGGAAAAACCAACCTGAGGCCGTGGATTCCTTTTAAGATACAGCTTTATTTTTTCAGTATGCAGCAAGCAGAGGAGTGCAGTCATATCAAGCAGTTCAATTCTTAAGAAGTAGTTAGCAATCAACAAAACTTACAAGTGTGATCGGTCCATTTCTTTTCAATTGAGCGCTTTCGTTCGTTAGACTATATGTAATCAAACTTCATCAAAATGGTTTTAAAATGCTGTTTCCTATAAAATAGTTCTAAAATTTTAAGTTACTGATTTTTCTATAGAATGTGCAGTTTGGTGAGTTAACTCTGAATACATTGTAACACTTATTTCTTAAGTTCTTGCTTATTCTGCTTCGTACTAGTGTTTGTTCACGTCACAGTTGTAATTTGCTGTTACTCATCATGCTTTGCTAGATAATACCATGTGCTATTCCTGTGTTTCTTCTTATGCTATACTAAGTTCCTATCATTCAATCCTAGTTTCACTCATGCCAAAGTGTGCATGGCACAGTTTATGCTTCTGAACTAGGTGTGATTCATTATTATGTCTAATAATTATCCCAATTCTTTCAGAGCTTACAGTAGCTGTGTAAGTCACTGCTGTTTTCGCTTCTCATTCTTCTGCTGTCCAGAGTGGTTAGAAGTAAGCCCCTAAGTTGTCATGCTTGTTCCTATGGTCCTAGGGACAGACTCAGTTGCTTTACTTAAAGTATAGTTTCCACTGTCCCCTGTTTCACCTTATAGTTTCAGTACTACTCCTTGTTAGTGAGAGTTGCTGTCTCCTCTAAATACAGTGTTGATCAGTATGGTGATTATTCACCAGGTTATAGAACATCTGTCATTGGGCTCCTTGGCTAATGTCAGGAAAATTAGATATACTTCCTCATAAGTTACCTTATATAAGCCAAACAAAAGAGCTGCTGTTTTTCAAGTTTTTAAATTCCCCATTACTCATCTTCTGCAGAGTGGCCATACTCTGCACAGATGAAAGGATAGGGCCCTGTATGCCAATGCCCGGTTTGCTATTTGCTACCTGGTCAAAAATTCACCACCATATTACATACTTTTGTCTTACTATTTTACTTACTGTTGGACAATTCAGCTGCACATTGCCACTCACTGTTCCTGGATGACTTCCTAGCTATTGTAATGTCAGTGTTTTCACCAGCTAAAAGTCTTGACTATGAGATGATTAGGCACAAGAAAGCAAACATGATGACATTTCTTATAATACTCCTTACCCCTAAAAGACGTCTCTCTTGTAAATCATCCCTGATGCTCTGTCAGTAAAAACTTCTGTTAAACTTACCCACATGGAAAGCTCATCACATTTTTATAGGATTTTCTGAATTTCATTCTTATCATTGGATGGTATGTCTTGCAAGTGAGCAGTAAGTAATGTAGTTACCCCCCCCACACACACACACACACACACACACACACACACACACACACACACACACACTACTTCTATGAGATCTACCCATAGCCAATCTCAGATCTCTTGTAGTGTAATAAAAATGAAAACACTACTGCCTGCCTTTGACCTTCCTTCTTTGTGGTGATATGGACCCTAATCCGGTTGAGTGATTGCTTGAGTGGATATTTGTCAATTTAGATGACTAAAGTGTGCACCTTAAGTCATGGAATGTAGATTATGCATAGTGAGTCTTGTCTTTTGTTTAAAAAAAAGAACTATTAGGAAGCATTCATATGAACACAACTATGATGTTACACATAGGAAGGACACAGATGCACATTTTAGACATTCTAGGGAATGTGATTGTAAATAAACTTTTTTTTATTTTAGAACAAGTGAAACAAGACCTGAGGGGGAGACCTTGGGAAGCCAGACTAGAGTAGAAAGAATTATACTGGCAATTAAGACTTGATGCAGCAAGGCCCCCAGGGTTAAACGACAATATAAGTATGAATAGTGTCCTAAAGATACAAGCAGCTAAACTATAAGTATAACATCATTTGTTTAGTTGTGTCAATATGACTGTATCCTAATATGACCTGTATTTTAAGTTATGTTGTTGTTTAATTGATATTTTAATTAATGTTTTATTTAAAATGCATGAATTAATTAGGGGATTGTGCTTTGATTGGTTGGTTTGAGTATAAAAGGGCAAAGTTGTATGGAAATTTGGTTCTGATGAAGTCTGACAAATTTTCAGATGAAAACGCTTAACCTTGTTGTTTTACACTAATAAATGGAGGGTTTTTTGTATTTTGAGCTGGTACATTTTTTTAGACTTGGAACAATACTAATTTTCAGTACAGGCCCAGTGAGAAACAGTCCAGATGCATGTCTTTGTACTGTGGGAGGAAACCAAAGCACCCAGAGGAAATATACTGATGCAGGGAGGACATGCAGACTCCACACAGAAGGCACTCCAGCCAAGAATTGAACCAGAGAACCTCTTGCTGTGAGGCAGCAGTACTACCGCTGCACCATCCTAAGTGTAATTAGCTGACAGATTGTGAAAATTTGACTGCAGCATCCTCTGTTTGGTCCGAATCTGGCCTATTCTTCATTGCTGTTTTGCTCACGGTGTTTCTGCAGCCTGGATTGTATGTCATAAAGACTTTGCCGATGATGGAGAGCAGGCTGATGCTGCTGTAGTTCTTGCATTCCCTGTTGTTCCCCTTCTTGTGGATGGGTACAATGATGGCCTTCTTCCATGTGGATGGTATCTGTTCCATAACCCATAGTAGCTCAATCAGTGCATGGAGTCAGTGGAGCAGGATATCACCTCCATCCTTGATTGCTTCCTTAGTGACCTGATCTTCTCCTGGTGCCTTGCTGTTTCTCAGTGTTCTGATAGCTGATTTCACCTCTTCTACTTGTGGCTTTGCACTAGTCATTGGGGTCCCAGGGAGATCGATGGGTGGCGAATGAACCATTGGTCAGTGAGGTGGGTCATGATTGTAAAGCTCTTGAAAGAATTTCCTCCAGTGTTTCAGGCATTCACAAGGTGAGCACACAAACATTCCATCCACTTTTTTGATGTTGTCACTGGTGGGTCTGGTCTTCCCACTAAATCATTTGAGGATGCTGTACAGGGTGCAGTACTCATGTCTGCATGCTGCCTCCTCAAGGGCAGCTGCCATCTGGCTCCAATACACTTCACTTTCTGCTTTTAGCCTCTGGTGAACTTCTTGATTGAGCTGCCAGTATCATTCACAGTTGACCACCTTCACCTGTATCCATTGGACTATGAGATCCAGACGCTCATCAGATATCGATGGCTGAGTTCGGCAGCAGATGAGTGGGAATAGCGATTTGGCACATTCCATGATGGAGTTTGATATTTGCTTTTCTGCCTCATCCATGTCCTCCATTTGGGCCAATGCTTTGAACTGGTTTGACAGTGAGATCTGGAATTCTGTTTGCAGACAGGGGCTATCAGTTGCTTCCAGTCCAACCTGAATGATGGAGGTGACTTGCACTTTGCACGCTGTAAGTGAAGCTGCACCATGGCATGGACAAAGTAATGATCAAAGCCACAATCAGGTTCTCGCATAGCATGGATATCCGTGAGTGACGATCAGAAGCGAGAGTTGACCAGTATGTAGTCTAATATAGCCGAGACTTCACCAGATGGTTTTTGCCATGTGAGCTGGTTTTTGCAGGGAAGTTGTAAATTGCTATTTCCCACAATGAGACCATTTGATGCAGCAATAGACAGAAGGTACAGGCCATTATCATTCATATTCACATGAACAAATCTGCCTGTTCCTTCCCAACTGGACCTGTCCTCACTGATGTGAGCATTGAAGTCACCCACTAAGATGATCATCTCGGTCCATGGGATCGAATCCAGCATGAATTGGAGCTGATTGCAGAAGTTGTCCTTGGCTGGGTCCAGACTTGTCTCGGTTGGTGCATAGATGGACAGAATGTTGGTCTTGATGGTACCATCGATGGTGAGTGCTGCCAGGTGGTGCAATATTGGTTGGAAAGCGATTATGCTTCATGCAGCCTGGCTATCTACCATAAGCCTGAAACCAGGCTCTCACTTTTCACCACCAGAGTAGTACATCATCATCATTTCATTGGCTGTAGGCAGTTGGACGATCAGCATTCCATATGCAGTGAGTAGTAACTCCAACACTGCAACGATCAAGATTTGGCAATTATTTCCTTCTGGCTAATGTGGTGTCTGGTTTGAATGTTCCAGGTGGTGATACGGGTTTCCAATGTCAATGTAATAAGTTTTCTTCGGCCAGTAGCCCATTTCTCACCAGCACCCTGGGTCCCCAGTACTGGCACATTGGCTGCCCCGGATGTGGTAGCATGAGCGAATGCATTTGTTCAAATTTCCATGCAGTTTCTTTCCTGGTTTCCCTGTTCTCCCAGTTCTTGTCACTGCAGTAAGGTGGCCATCCTCCTCCTTTTGCAACCAGGCTTGGGACCATCCTTGGCAGAGTTAAACTTAACAACACAAAGCAAATGTGCACTTCTCTATGTATGTATTTCTGTGTTTGGTGGTAAGAGGAGGAAAAATAAAAAACATATATCAAAAATAGAATGAATAGAAGGAAGCGGTACAATGGTGAGGGCTGATGCTGGTGAGTTGCTGGAAGGTTAGGTTTGTGTGTGTGTGTGTGTGTGTGTGTGTGTGTGTGTGTGTGTGTGTGTGTGTGTGTGTCTATCTATCTGTCCTTATATGCAGCAAGAAGGAAGGCAAATGCACTGAGAAGAGCAGTTTGAAAGCTTTGAGGATCAGTACAGCAGCAGATGGAGTGGACAATTCAGTTAGAAGGAGACGGGGAGGCAATATGGAATAAAGGAGTCAGCTGGAGTGTAACATCTGTGCTTGAAAGAAGCAGGGTGCAAGGAGGCAAGTAAACATAGGAAGTTATGAACAGATATGATTAGCACAGAAAGGTCACAGGATGATAAAGGTAAGCAGAAGGAAGAAAGAAAGATAGTGGAACGAAGGAAATGAGAAGAGCAAATACTGTCAGGAGCTACCAGGAAGAATACTGAAGATACAGATGATTAAGTATAGGACCTGATAAAAAGAAGGGGAAATGGACATATACAAGCACCTGAGGACAAGCAGGTAATATACTACTACTGGTAGGCAGTAGGGGAAAGTAGGGCAAGGTCTACTTGGTAACTGAAATAATGTCTGGATGCAGACAAGGAAGGAAGATGATGGAAGTAGCAATGGACAACCGTTAGAAGAAGAGTCAAGATGAGCAAAGAAAGCAGGAAGAAAAGGAATAAAACAGAACCAGAAAGTGAGGCAGGAACAACAGACGGGGTAGAGAGTTCAGAAATCAGACTGAGCATGCGGGCTAGCTGAGAAGACCGAATGGCAAATATGGCTAATATATGTGGTCCAGAGACAAAGCCAAAGCAGGCTAGCACAGTAGTCGGAAGAATGTTAAGGGCAATTGGATACATGGTCATCAGGAATATGACGTGGTGAGATAGTATACATTACAGGAGTCTGTTGACTATGAAGAAGATACCAAAACACTGGATAGTACTGGAAATGACAGAGATGGTCACAAAGAAGAAGGGGTTGGCATGTGATGTACATAGATATTACTGACCTGATGGGTTTTAATTGTGGTGAGGTAAGCAGAAGAGCTATAGACATAGATAGAAATGCTTGGGATGTATGAATACTTCCAGAAACCATTAGTGAGCAGACTGCAGAAGAAGAGGATTAGAGAGAAGAACCATGTGTTAAGGGAGTGCAGTGTTTTGAAGCTGTACAGTGTAATGGAGACTGGGAGAAAGCATGGCATATGGACATATTCATTGTCAAGAGCATACTCCACCGAAGTCCCTAGGAGCAACAGTGAAATGTAGATTTACATCTAGTATGGATATACATTTAAAATGAGATGGAGTAGCAGAGAGCAGATAGAAGGCAGACTTGCAGAAAAGGAAAAGAGATAGCACCGTCAGCAAGATAAAAGCAGAACAGACATGTAAAAGAGGAGGGAAAGTAAATGCAAGTCATCAAGGTAGGAACATTTGGGAACATTTTAGATACTACTAGGGGGAGAGAATGTATGCCTAGTAGGAATAATGGAGACTTTAGATAATAAAAAGAAAGGACTAGGACATTTCACTGCTAGGGCCCAAAATAAATGGAAAGGACAGAGTGGGCAGAATGGTGACATTTGACATTGGCATACTTAAGAGGAGAGATTAACTGTGGCACAGAAACAGTGCTTACAAGTAAGGATGGGTGAGAAAGGTACATAGGCCAAGTGGAATGGTATTCTAAGCAGGAACCTAAGGGGGCAAAAGTTATAAATAGACGTAACAAACTGGCTGCATGATGCAATGAGGAAAAGTGAAAAAGGATAGTACTTGTGAAAAGAAATCTGTTAGAAATTAACAGGCATAGTTTGGAGTCCACAGCAAAGATAAAAAAAAAAAGTAATATTCTGAGTCAGGAATTATTCACTTGGTTGGTGCAAAACAGTATCAGAAAGTGTGGAATGTTTGTGTTGCTCAGTAACACAGAGTCAATAGTAGCAAAGGCACCATTATCCAACTAATGGAAGGTGTGGAGAACACACAGAAAAATAGGTATGGGTTTAAAGAGACGCAAACTATGATGAGCTGGAAAAGTGTTGAAATGGAGCTGCATCAATGGAACAGAAGGAGCAAATAGGTTTTAAAAAAAAAATCAGTGACAGTAGAAAGTATCTAGACACAATTCAATCCCTTTGTTTATAAGCTGCACAATTTAGAAGGACTTTCTTACAATAACTTTTTTGGCATTGAGGTTTCAGACCATGATCTTGGCAGCAGTTATTTATTTATAGTAAACCTTCCTGTAGGATGGGTAAGTCATTTGTAGACTCAATGACTGGTCCTAACTTGCAGTCATCTGCATGCATAGTCAGACAGAGCCCTTTACTACTGGCTTTTATTTCAGAATAGTAGATGCCAAACAAGAGAGTTCCTAGTACAGAACCCCAGTGGTCTGCACTGGTGACCAGTCTCTTTGTAGTGAGAACTTCCCCAATTTTGATTATCTGTATCCTATCTTTGAGCCAGTTGGCAATCCAGTGAGCAACATAGCAGTTTATTTAGCTTTTCTACTGTCCCTGTTTGGAGACTTGTGTCAAACCCTTTGGCCAGGTCTAGGTATGTGGTGTGGCCAGGTCTAGGTATGTGGTGTGGCCAGGTCTAGGTATGTGGTGTGGCCAGGTCTAGGTATGTGGTGTGGCCAGGTCTAGGTATGTGGTGTGGCCAGGTCTAGGTTGTGGTGTGGCCAGGTCTAGGTATGTGGTGTGGCCAGGTCTAGGTTGTGGTGTGGCCAGGTCTAGGTATGTGGTGTGGCCAGGTCTAGGTTGTGGTGTGGCCAGGTCTAGGTATGTGGTGTGGCCAGGTCTAGGTATGTGGTGTGTACCATTTTGTCTTTAGCCATTGCCTTAGTGACCTTTTCAAAAAAATCCACCAGGTTGAGTAAGCATGACCTGAGCTTGATGAATCCAAACTGAGACGGGGCTATTGTTTGGAGGTTCCCTCTGTCTTGATCGATTAATTCTATGATAAGTCTTTCCATGGCTTTGCTTATGAGACTGGTCAGACTTATGGTTTGTAACTGCCTTGCTCTCTGGAAGGTTCTCCCTTATGCAGGAGAAAGACTGTAGCTGTTCTTCAATTGCTTGGTACAAAACCTCTATGAAGGCTGAGACTCAACATTGCTGTTAGGGTTATGGCTAAGTTATGTATCATGCTATTTATATTCAGGGATATTGTCAGAAACCATTGATGCAGTATTTTAAGCCTTTGAGAGCACTTTTAGGACTTAATCTCGTGTGATAGTTGAGGTGAGACAGTTTCAGGTGTATCATCAGGGACAAACAGATGGGAGACAGGGTTAAAGTCAGAGCTAAATTTATTAGCCAGTAGGTTAGCTGTATCTTCAGTGTCAGTGTAGGTAACATTGTTCACAAACAGCTCAGTGCATTGCTGTGTTGTGCTTTTGAGATTATGAACATACGTAAAAATGCCTTCTGATTGTCTTTGACTTGGGTAGCTATTTTAGCCTCAAATTTGGCTTAGGTGGATTTTATTAAGCTCTTGAGTTTGTTTATTTCATTCACAAGGGCTCTGACATTCTGAGCATTAGTCTTCTTGATTTTGGTCAAAATTCTTCTCCTTTTATTATAAAGCTTGTTGATATGGTTCCACCATGCAAGTTTGTTTTTGGGGTTTGCCCTGCACTTATTTCTATGGGGTAAGCTGCATCTCTGCAGTTGTTCCCATGCTGGTATAGTGTGGTGATGTACATTTCTGCATATTCAGTGGAGTTAACTGGGTTTTGTGTGGATTTGAAGCTTGCCAATGTATCACTTAGGAGTAGTTAGTTTGCCTTAAATAAATTTCCAAAAGTACTTTTAATGGAAGAGATCTCTGGTTTCAATTTTATTTTGAAGGAGACTGCTTTATGGTCAGACCTAACAAGTGATGAAGATACACAAGAGATGGTGCAAGATGATTCCATATTAGGATCCAAGATGTTATTCCACATAATGGGTACTAATTATGCAATGACATTTGTATTGACAAAGTCCAGTAATATCTGTGATGTGCACTAGTCATGGTGCATGTTCCCTAATCTATAGTTGGATAGTTTAGCTCACCTACAAAAATGGTATTGGCTTTAAAATTGAGTGATTCTAATTCCTGTAGATAGGCATTGTGGCTTTCTTTGGTCATAGAGGGAGTTTTATAACTTGCCTAATATATGGTACAGGACGTTTGTGATGATTATGTGGACGTGAAGAAGGTCAAGTGCATCAAGCCATTACTATGCCATAATTTGCTGTTTTCTTCCTTAATTGTATGACTAACCAGTTGTTGACAATTTGCATACAGAATGGCAAGGTGTGAAATACAAATTGATACAAGCTAACACAGTTTTTTGCCTCAGATGTTTTGCAGTAGGCTTACAGTATATAGTAGATAACATAAAGCCATGGGAAGCAAACAACAGAATTCAATACTGATGCCATAACAGACTGCAACAATAGCAGATAAGACAAACACTGCAGCAAATTATATTTACATTCATGTAAAATAGACAAATATTCATCTTTCTTATGTTTGACAATTAGTTGTTATCACTGGATATCAGAAAAGACCACTTGTAGAAGCTTCAGTACCACTATATTTATGTTGCTTCACCGTGATCATCTTTATAACAAGTGCATTTATATGATGTATTTTACTGCCCTCAGTGCTGTACTTTGCATAGCTGAATGAATAAAACATACAGCTGTGCAATAAAATAAGAGCAGAGAAAAACATTCCAAAACACTGTGGCATCCATATGGAAACACTAGACCAAATGATATACTATGTGGTATATGAGGACAGCAGTTAAGAATAATGCTATATCTTGTTATGATCATCTGTTGCCACGGTGGTGCAGCAGTAGCATTGTTGCCTCACAGCAAGAGGCTCTCCCGTTCGATTCTCGGCTAGAGTGCAGGGAGTGCCTTCTGTGTGGAGTCTGCATGTCCTCCACACGGTTGGGTGGCATTCAAAAGACATGCGTAAATGGGCATGCCTTCATTGAAGGTTGGACGTCGAGCTGGCACCTCGGCGTTCGTGAAAATCTACTGCAAATCATTAGTGGACTGGAGTTCCGCTGTGGCGACCCCTAACCAGGAAAAGCCAAACGACAAACAACAACAACAGCTCGTTATGATCATCTGTGTCTTTCCTGTACTTAGTAAAATATATTTTTATTAAGCTTGAACTGCAAAGTGCTAATATGTGAACTACTGCACTGATATGCAAACACTCTCCCTGAATATTTATAGCCACAAAAAATGAAATAAAATATTGCAACCCAAAGGAATTGTGTTACCATGTGTTTGTTTTTCTCATGTTGCTATTCTGTTTTTTGTAACAGTAAAACAGTTTTCTTAGTTAGGGCATCGACTCTATTTTTTTAGCATTTCTGTTTTTTTCCACATTTTATTTACGTAAATGAATAGCTCCCTTGATATGGATTAATGTATTATTGTTTATACTAAATTCATGTGTCATAATTAGGTTCTGAAATCCTGTTACTGTTCCTTCATTGTGATTCTTTTTATTCATAATTTATTTAAAAAATAGTAAAATGTGTTAAACTAGCAGTATAGGCATCTAGATAGTCTCTGAGATCTGGCTAAAAACCTATATTGCAAGTAAAGAAATCCTCCCTCTGGGATAAATATCCTTAGATATGATCACAAAACAAAATGTTTAGGATGAGTAGCCATCATTTAACCCTCTACCCTAATCCTATCCAAACATTTAGCAAAGCAAAACTCCTCATTGGCACACAACAGCAAAAATTAAGAAAATGCACTTGATATAGTCCTCTCAAACATTATAATATAAAAAAAACCTTTAAGATATCTTATCCTGGACAAATACCAATATTCTCACAGAGAAAATAATGTTAAAGGATGTTAATATAAACTGGATTGATATTGTTACATTCTGTCAAACCACAGTACTGACTTATTTGGATTTATCCAACAAATCAGTGTACCTGCCAGGGTCTGCAACGATAACACTATGGTATCTATCCTAGACTGGATATAAACAAGTGACTCAACCAAAATGATGCAAACGGGCAATCCTGCCTGATCCCATGAGTGATCATCACCCTATGCATGCCATAAGAAGCCTCCCTAGCATTACCAGAGCATACACATTTAATCTAGTGAGAAACCAGTGCAGTTTCAATTGTGAAATCTTCAATAACACCCTTAAACAATGCATCTATGCCCCTCTCCTAATGCTTCCTCTAGATAGCACAATCACTTATTTCCATATTCAGTTTCTTAGCATCCTAGACCTACAGGCCCTAACCAGAAGAAAAAGAGTGAAAGTCAAGCCTGTCCCTTGGCTAACCTACAAAAAACAAACTTTTCATAATAGCTTAACACAAAGCCTGGAAAGTCTGTGACTTCATTAAAACAACTAAAAAAACTGCTAAAACAAATCTAAGAAATATGACCAAAAAATTAATATTAGAGGATAAAGCAGCCTACTACAGCAACCT
>NC_056748.1:415088373-415095873 GCF_019279795.1 Protopterus annectens
TAGGATGAGATCATTTCAATTCTTCCTCATGTTTTACATCTTATCTTTCTAGTGGTCTTTCCCACCACCCTCTCAAATTACAAAGCGTTATTCAACTTAGATCTGCTATTGTCTATTTCAATTCATTTACTGCATAGTAAAATCATGACTAGATGGATAAGAGATTTCATGTGTTCTTATAAGCAATAAAACCTTAGGACAGCATGAAATACTGACAGAAAAGAAAATGGCCATTGCTATGCATATAACAGAAAATAGTTCTGTATCCATTCAGATAAAAACTTTGCATGTGGCATTGCAGTAGATGAGTAATTTTGAATCAAAATTGTATATATAAAATATATTTTAAAAACAACAGTTTAAAACTCTCAGTATTGCAGAAAGATAGAGTACTGACTATGACTCAGGTGACTAAGATTTCATTACCAGCTCCAGGACGGGTGGTGCCAGACAGGGAGGCTAGGGGTGAAGGGACATAGGTTCATAGGTAGGTACTAGGGTATCGGCCTGAGGGCCTATGTAAGCCTAGCCAACAAGGTTCCCTGTCTTACACCACCCAAGAAAGTTATTTTCCTGTGCCACTGTCGAGAAGACACACAGAAGTGTTCCCCAGGGTGTATTTCCTATTTCCCATCCACTCATCAAGATTTTTCTTGAAGAGTGCTAATGAAGAACTTTGCTTGACATAGATGGATAGCCTGTTCCAGAGTATGGGAAGTCTCTGGGACAGGAATCTATCCCTCCAGCATGTCCTGTTTATTGTGGTGACAAGGTTTAGGTCCCTAGACCATATAGCTTGGAAGGATTGGGATTTCTTTAGGTGTAGCATGTCCAACAGCTCTGGGTTTGACATAGCTTTATAAGTTAGGCAGAGATAAGCGATATGCAACTGAGTAAAGCTGGAGTTTTTTGAGACGGTCAGTGTAGGGCATCTGTTTGAGGCCAGTAATCCTCTTTGTTAGGTACTTCTGTTGCCTTTCCAGCTGCTGCAGATGTCTTGTGAGGTACATTCCAAAAGGGGCATTGTACTCTATAATGGGTCTAATGAGTGTCAAGTAGAGGGGAACAATTACCTCTTTTTTTCCTGGATGAGACCCCTTTTATGATGAGGTGTGCCACGTAGAAGGACTTCCTGACTACTGTGGCGATGTGACTATCAAAGGACAGACTACTGTCCACCTGGGTCCCAAGGTCTGTTATCACACATTTGGTGTTAAGTAGACTGCTGTCTATGTAGTAATTTATGGGTACAACGTTTTTAACCAAAGGGGATGACAATGCACTTTTTGGCATTGAGCTTGAGGCCATGGCTCTGACACCAGGCATCTGTCTCAGCGAGGCCCTTCTGTAGGATTTCCACATCATTTGGGAACTCGACTATGGTTCCTAGTTTGCAGTCATCTGTGAACTTCATTAGCCAGAGGCCTTCTGTGTTAGCCTGTACTTCAGAGAAGTAGATACCAAGCAGGAGAGGTCCCAGGACTGAACCTTGTGGTACTCCACTTGTCACTGGTTTGAGGTCAGATTTGGAGTGTGCAACTTTTACAGTGTGGGTTCTGTCAGTGAGCCAGTTGGCAACCCATCTTGTGACGTAGGGATTTAAACCTAGTTTAGTGAGTTTAGCTATAATTCCAGAATGGGGGATGGTGTTGAAAGCCTTGGTGAGGTCAAGATAGGCTGTGTGAACCACCTTACCCTCATCTACGGCTTTGGTGACTGCCTCAAAGAAGTTGATCAGGTTCAGGAGGCATGATCTGCCTTTCACAAACCTGAACTGGGTGGGATCCAGAGTTTGGAGTTTACTGTTGTCTTTGTTTGAGTTCCATGATGATATGTTCAATGGCCTTGCAGACTAGGCTCGTCAGGCTAATAGGGCAATAGTTTCCCAGATCAGTGGTGGCTCCCCCTTTGTGGAGTGGGATAACTGTTGCTGTATGCCATTCAGTGGGCACAAAGCCTGATGTGAGGCTGTGATTGAACATGGTGCTTAGGTGGGGAGCCAGTTTGTGTAAAATGCAGCCTGGGATGTTGTCCAGTCCCATGGATGCTGTGTTTTTGGCTTTAGAGAGTGCAGCTTTTACCTGCATAGTTGTGATTACAGGGGCTCTGCATTCTTCCTGTATAGATATGGGCCCTATAGGTGGTGAGGGGGGTAAAGTTAGCACTGAACCTAGCTGCCAGGATGTTAGCAATATCAGTTGGCTCTGTAATTTTCATGCCGTTGTGCTGTAACTCAGAGCAGATCTGGGTGTTGCCACTGAGATTCATGACATAGCTATAGAATGCTTTGTGGTTGTCCTTAGAATCGGTGTCACTTTTGTTTTCGTAGCTAGCTTTGGAGGATCTTATAAGGGATCTCAGCTTCTTATTGAGGCTGACCAGGGAGCTCCTCCACTCATGGGCTTTTACTCTCTTTTGCAACAATTTCTTCCTTCTGTTGTACAGTTTCTTTATGGCAGGGGACTCGTAAGCACTAAATAAGCTGCAAATTACTACAGCACTCAACTTTCCTCACTTGTCTAGAGGAAAGCAATTTTTAGTACTTAATAAATAAGTACCTATCCAGGCATGTCTAAGGGTCAGCTCCCGGTGATTTCTCCTGTCTACCTGATGAATCTGGGCATCTTGGAGTAATGCAGCAATTGCCTCATGTACACAGACAACCCTCTTCTCCTACCACCCAACACTACAATCTGTGAGAGATGCACTTATATAGCCAAACTGGAAGCAAAGCTGTCTTCACCCAAGACTGGACTAGACAGTGAAGAGGAGAAGGTAAACACTTGCACCACACCACACTCATCACATAGTCCCTCAAAACCTTTACAACCAAAACACACACCTACATTTATGGAGGCTTTCGATAAAAACCTGCCCAAGCATCAGGGACCTCCAAAGCAGAAATGCAAGCAAACTCCACCGCCCACCACAACCCAAATGACACATAGCCCATGAACTCAGTGTGCCACTGAACCACAGCCCATAAGGCATAACAACGTACCCAACACTCTAGTCATAAGTAACTCTATAGTCTATTCTTATGCAAGAAATAAGTCATTTAGAATGTGCCTTTAAAAGTTTTCATGACATAATTTTCAATTATGCTTCATTTACTATGCAGCATGAGATTGGTGGTTTTAAATGTTAATTGATGTATCTCTCTCTCTCTCTCTCTCTCTATATATATATATATATATATATATATATGCACTTATGTAGTTAACAGCCCACATCTGAGGAAGTTTTTGAAATGAAAACATACTTGCATTTGGAGCGTTAGTGTGATTTCAGTGTTTTTTTCCTGTGAAGCGAATGCTTGGATTAAACTATTTTACAGATGAAAAGCTTTGTTCCTTGGCATTTTTATCCTGTGGATTTCTGTGGACTACACTGTTAAATCAACAACTACAAGGCTTGACTAAGTCGTCCTGTCCGTAAGCTTCATTGTGTTTTCTTCCAGGGTCTTGGCATATTTTTTTTAGTTACTTTTTTGACCTGTTGGCAGTTTTTGATGACTCTATAGTCAGGCACACTGATGTTCCACTCACCATGCTTAACAAGGAGAAAAGGTACTGTCAGCTGCTTATCAGGTGCCAGGATCCACCACATAATGCACGCACTCGGGTCACTCCACAACAAGTACAAATATGACATTGTCATTGTTCATGTTGGTGTGAATGACCTGAGATGTACCTCCCTGTACTACATGAAAAGAGACATGGAGGAGCTCTCCGATCTTGTAGCCCAGGCAGGTATGACCCTAGCCCTGGGTAGCATCCTGCCATCACCCAGAATGATACCACAGTACAAGTACAAAATGATTGACTTCAACAATTGGCTAAGCTTCTGGTGTTATTATAAGGGGATCCAGTATTTGTCTGCCTGGGATGACATGATCGACAGACCACGATGCTTTGCCAGAGATGGCCTGCACCTGTCGCCCTTGGGATTCCGGATACTGGCTAAGGTTCTTGCCACCCCTATAGTGCCTTTTTAGACAAGGTTCAAATGACAAATTCACCACCGTAACAGGTACAAGCAAGCAAAATCTGAGGGTAATGCTACTCACTGCAGAAGTCTAAACCTCAAAATGCACTCACTCGAGACACTCCTTAAAATGGAGAACATCAACATCTATGCAGTGACAGAGACCTGGTTCAAAGCTCCAGAGAGCACCCTTGCATTACCAGGCTATAATTCATACCACACCTTTCAACCACCTAACCCGGAATGAAGCACAAAAGGTGCAGGCGTGTCCATATTCATTAAGGATATCTACACCTACAGGCTAGTTGCACAGCATAATGCATCCGAGATTATCCAAGTGCAACTAACTCTGGGCAAGACCGCAATCCAAATTATAGCTTGCTACAGACCCCCCCACCATGCCCCAGAATTCCCACTCCTCATTTCTTGATACACTGGAAAGTATTAGGGTACAACCCAACACTCTAATAATGGGCAATTTCAACTACCCCACTATTAACTGGGAAAACTACTCATGTACCAACTCTTTGCTCAACGTTTTCTGGAATTCATAAATTCCAATGCCTTGCACCCCCACCAGGGGCAACAATATCCTAGACCTGGTCATTACCAACATGGGCAACCGGTGTTCCACACCAGAGGTCAATTCCTTGTTGGTCAGATCTGACCACAAGCTAATCACCCTAGATATCCACATCCCGCCCCCACCCCCAGTTAGGGAAACCACCTTAAAAAACTTCTCCAAAGCCAACTTCACACTTAAGACAGAAGTGGCAAACTTCATGACACCCATGCAGACGGACAATAGAGGTACGACTGCTGAATCCTACACAAATACACTTTATAAGCACTTACACAAGTGCATGAATCATGCTATCCCTAATAGAACCAAGATGCTATCCTCCAAAAAAAGGAAGCCAATCTGGTGGTCCCCTGCCATAAACAAACTCTACAACAGAAGAACGAAACTGTTGCATAAAAAGAGTAATATCCCATGACTGGAGGAACTCCCTGGTCAACCTCAGTAAGAAGCTGAGATCCCTCATAAAATACTCCAAAGCTAGTTACAAAAACAAAATTGCCACTGACTCTAAAAACAACCACAAAGCATTCTATAGCTATGTCAAGAATCTCAATGGCAACACTCAGATCTGAGTTTTTAGCACAATGGCACTAAATATACAGAACCAACTGATATTGCCAACATCCTGGCAGATAGGTTCAGTGCTAACTTTACCCCCCTTTCACCCCCTAGAGGGCCCATCTCTGTACCGGAAGAATGCAAAGTTCCTGTAATCATGGCTGCACAGGTAAAAAACACACTATCCAAAGCCAAGAACACAGCATCCATGGGACCTGACAATATCCCAGGCTGCGTTCTACATGAACTACAGAATGAACTGGCACCCTACCCAAGTACCATGTTCAATCATAGCCTCATCTCAGGCTTTGTGCCCACTGAATGGCACACCGCAATGGTTATCCCACTCCACAAAGGGGGAGCCACGACGGACCCCGGAAACTACTGCCCCATTTGCCTGACGAGCCTGGTCTGCAAGGCCATAGAACGTATCATCATGGAACTCATAAACAAAGACATTGGTAATCTCCAAACTCTAGACCCTACCCAGTTCGGATTTGTAAAAGGCAGATCATGTCTCCTAAACCTTATTGATTTCCTTGAAGTAGTCACCAAAGCCATAGATGAGGGTAAGGTGGTTCACACAGCTTATCTAGATCTCACCAAGGCTTTCGACACCACCCCCCCACTCTGGAATTATAGATAAGCTCACTAAACTAGGTATAAAATCCCTATGTCACAAGATGGGTTGCCAGCTGGCTCATGGAAAGAACCCACACTGTGAAAGTAGCAGACTCCAAATCCGACTTCAGACCAGTGACAAGTGGAGTACCACAGGGTTCAGTCCTGAGTCCTCTCCTGTTTGGTATCTACTTCTCTGACGTACAGGCTATCACAGAAGGTCTTTGGCTAACAAAGTTTGCAGATGACTGCAAAATAGGAGCCATAATTGAAACTTCTAATGATGTGGACATACTACAAAAGGGCCTAACTGAGACAGATGCCTGGTGTCAAAGCCATGGCCTGAAGCTCAATGCCAAAAAGTGTATTGTCATCCCCTTTGGTAAAAACTCTGTACCCATGAACTACCACATAGCTTGTAGTCTACTTAATGCTGAAAAAGTGATGAGACCTTGGGACACAGGTGGACAGTAGTATCTCCTTTGATAATCACATCACCACAGTGGTCAGGAAATCCTTCTACATGGCTCACCTCATCACAAAAGGTTTCTCATCCAGAAAAAAAAGTCATTGTTCCCCTCTACTCATCACTCATTAGACCCATTATAGAGTACAACACCCCTTTTGGTATGTACCTCACAAGACATCTACAGCAACTGGAAAGGCCATAGAAATACCTCACAAAGAGGATTACTGGCCTCAAACAGATGCCCTATGCAGACCATCTCAAAAAATAAAAAAACTCCAGCTTTACTCCATCGCATATCGCCTACTCAGAGGCGATCTCTGCCTAACATACAAAGCTATGTCAAACCCAGAGCTGTTGGACATGCTCCACTTAAAGAAATCCCAGTCCCTCCGAGCTACACGCGCTAAGGACCTAAACCTTGTCACCACAATAAACAGAACATGCTGAAGGGATAGATTCCTGTCCCAGAGACTTCCCATACTCTGGAACAAACTACCTATCTATGTCAAACAGAACTCCTCATTAGTACTCTTCAAGAGAAATCTTGATGATTGGATGGGAAATAGGAAATTCACCCCAGGGATCACTTCTGTGGCTCTGCTCGACAGGGGCACAGGAAAATAATTTTCTTGGGTGGCGAAAGCCAGGGTACATTTTTGGCTACTTTTATATAGGCCCTAGAGCCTAGTACCTACCTATGAACCTATGACCACCAGACTAGCTTCTTTTTTTGGAGGATAGAATCTTGGTTCTGTTTGGGATAGCATGATCCATGCACTCATGTAAGTGCTTATAGAGTGCATTTGTGTAGGATTCAGCAGTCGTAACTGTATTGTCCATCTGCATGGGTGTCATGAAGTTCACCACTTCTGTCTTAAGAAGCATGAAGTTGGCTTTAGAGAAATTTTTTACCATGGTTTCCTTAATGGAAGGTGGGGCGGGATGTGGATATCAAGGGTGATTAGCTTATGGATGGACCAACGAGGAGCTGACTTCAGGTGTGGAACACCGATTACTCATATTGGTAATGACTAGGTCTAGGATATTGTTGCCTCTGGTGGGAGTGTCCATATCCCCTCATGACTCCCAGTGAAAGAAGGGGTTCTCATGTTCTCAAGAACAGGGTGATGTAATCTCAAGATTGAAGACTTAAAGGACCAAAACCCATTTTACATGGGGAAGGGCAGGAATGCCACATGCAGAACTGAAGGGTCTGCCTTCATGGACTAGTGACTGCACGCCCCTCTCCAGCACCTCACCAGGTGCATCTGTTGTTGGGGAA
>NC_056748.1:415108373-415143373 GCF_019279795.1 Protopterus annectens
ACGAATGGGCTGTATAAAGCTATTGTTAATGAAGAAAACACTTAAAACATAATGACAAACTTTAATTTTTAAAATATACTTATGTTTGAAAGAAGTGTGTGATTAGCAGATTACCTACTGGTGAGCAAAGCCTGAATGCTTAATTATCCATTGCCCAAGTTTCTACTCACTGACGATTGAAGTTCCTCCGTGGGAAATCACTGTCAGCAAGTTGTGCCAGAAGTGACCACCTTTTTTGGGAGAATTTCTCCAAGTTGGTGCAGCTATGGAAATGGTATGTATATATAGGTCTGGGAAGCCTGCCCCCACATCAGGGGATTCAGGGGGTATGTCCACCTGCAAAAACACTTATAAAAGTTTTTTTCTGCAGGATTATTTTGGTGAATGCAGTTTGGGGATTCTCATTTGTCCACTCATGCTGGAAGTGTGATTAGCATTTAAATATTTTTTTCTGTTATTTACATAAGCTTTAAGACCCATATAGGTTCATAAGTAAGTACTAGGCTATCTGCCCAAGGGCATTTATAAGCCTAGCCAGAATGTGTTGGCTTTCACCACCCCCTTAGATTAATTCCCTGTGCCTCTGTCCAGCAGAGCCATTAGTTCCCTGCTCCACTGTCCAGCAGAGCCACTGCAGTGATCCCCGGGGTAAATTTTTTGTTTCCCATCCACTTGTCCAGGTTTCTCTTGAAGAGTGTTAGTGAGGGGCTCTGCCTGATGTATATTGGAATCCTGCTCCAAAGCATGGGGAGTCTCTGGGATAGGAATCTATCCCTCCAGCATGTCCTGTTTATCGTTGTGGTGAGGTTTATATCTCTAGAGTGTGTGACTCTCCGGGATTTGTTTTTTTTTTTTTTTTTTAGGTGGAGCATGTCCATCAATTCTGGGTTGGACATGGCCTTGTATGTCAGGCAGAGATCACCTCTGAGTAAGCAGTATGCAACCGAGTACAGCTGGAGTTTCTTGAGTTGGGCTGCATAGGGCATCTGTTTGAGGTCATTAATCCTCTTGGTGAGGTACTTGGCCTTTCCAGCTGTTGCAGGTGTCTTGTAAGGTACATCCCAAATGGGGCATTGCATTATATGATGGGTCTAATGAGTGATGAGTAGAGAGGCACAATAACCTCTTTTGTTCTAGATGCAAACCCTTTTGTGATTAGGTGGGCCACATAGAAGGATTTTCTAACCACCTTGGAAATATGATTATCAAAGGAGAGATTACTTTCTGCTTGGGTCTCCAGATCCCTTATTACATTTTCTGTATTTAGAGGACTACCACCTATGTAGTAGTTTGTGGGTACTTTGTTTTTTCCAAAGGGGATGACTATGCACTTTTTGGCATTTTAGCTTGAGGCCATGATTTTGACGCCAGGTATCCATCTCAGTGAGACCCATTTGGAGGGTGACTGTATCAGCCAGAGAATCAATTATGGCCCCTAGTTTGCAGTCGCCTGCGAACTTGGTCAGCCATAGTCCTCCTATGCTTGACTGTACCTCTGAGAAGTATATACTGAACAGGAGGAGTCCTAGGACTGAGCCCTGGGGGATGCCACTTGTAACCGGTTTAGAGTCTGACGTAGAGCCTGCAACTCTCACCATGTGGGTTCTATCCATGAGCCAGATGGTAACCCATCTCATGATGTAGGGGTTTATGTTCAAGGTGGTGAGCTTGTCTATAATACTAGAATGGGGAATGGTGTTGAAAGCCTTTGCGAGGTCTAGGTAGGCTGTGTGGACCTCCTTTCCCTCGTCTAATGCCTTGGTAACTCTCTCAAAGAAGTCCACCAGGTTTAGGAGGCATGATCTGCCCTTAACAAAGCCAAACTGGTTAGGGTCCAAGGTTTGGAGATTCCCAATGTCTCTGTTAATGAGTTCCATGATGATGCGTTCCATAGCCTTGCAGACCAGGATAGTCAGGCTTATAGGGCGATAGTTCCCGGGGTCCATTGTGGCTCCACCTTTGTGGAGTGGGATAACTGTTGCTGTGCACCACTCTGTGGGTACATAGCATGTAGAGAGGCTGAGTTTGAACAGTATGTTTAGGTGAGGGGTTAGTTCATTTTGGAACTCTTGTAAGACACAGCCTGGGACACCATCCGGTCCCATTGAAGCTGTGTTTTTGGCTTTGGATAGGGCTGTTTTAACCTGTGTGTCAGTGATTGACGGGGCCCTACATTCTTCTGGTATGGTTATGGGCCCTTTAGGGGGTGAGAGGGGGGTGAAGTTTGCACTAAACCTGTCTGCCAGAATGTTTGCAATATCAGTCATTTCAGTGTATTTTGTGCCATTCTGCCCTAACTCAGAGCAGATCTGAGAGTTTCCACTTAGGTTCTTGACATAGCTAAAGAACACTTTGTGGTTATCTTTGGAGTCTTTGGCAATTTGTCTTTCGAAACTAGCCTTGGATGACTTAATGAGGGATCATAGTTTCTTGCTGATAGTGATCAGGGATGTCTTTCCTTCTTGGGATTTTACTCTTTTCTGTACTACTTTCCTCCTTCTGTTGTATAGCTTGTTTATGGCAGGGGTCCACCAGACTGGTTTCCTTTTCTTGGAGGAGTGAGTCTTGGTTTTACTTGGGATAGCACGATCCATGCATTCCTGCAGATGCTCATATAGTGCCTTTGTAAAGGTTTCAGCAACTTGGACAGCATTGTCCTTTAGCATGGGGGCTGTCAACCTTTCCACCTCAGTCTTAAGTAACGTGAAGTTTGCTTTTGAAAAGTTTTTCATGGTGGTTTCCTTGATTGGGGGTGGGGGCGGAATGTGGATATCCAGAGTGATTAGTCTATGGTCTGATCTAACCAGCGAGGGGTTGACATCCGGTGTGTAACACCGGTCGTCCATGTTGGTGATGACCAGGTCCAATATGTTGTTCCCCCTGGTGGGGGTGTTAACCATTTGATCCAGGGCGTTCAAGTTTATAAATTCTAGGAAGCATTGGGAAAGGGAGTTAGTAATTGAGTAGTTCTCCCAGTTTATGTTTGGGTAATTGAAATCACCCAGTATTAAGGTGTTTGGTAGGACCTTCATATTTCCCAGTGTCTCCAGAAATGCAGAATGGGGGTCCTGGGCCATGGTGGGTGATCTGTAGCAAGCTACAATTTGGATTGCTGTTTTGCCCATTGTTAGTTGCACATGGATGATCTCTGATGCATTGTGCTGCACCACTAACCTGGAGGTGTGGGTATCCTTGATGAATATGGATACACCCCTGCCTTTTGTGTTTCGGTCCTGGTTCTGTGGCCGAAAGGTATGGTATGAGTTATAGCCTAGTAGTGCTGGGGTGCTCAGGAGCCTTAACCCAGGTTTCTGTTACTGCACAGATGTCAATGTTCTCCATACTGAGGAGTGCCTCGAGTGCGTGCATTTTGAGGTTTAGACTTTTGGCATTGAGTAGCATTACCCTCAGTTTTTGGTTAATTGTGCTATTTATGGTGGTGGTTTTGTCTTTTGAGCCTTGCCTAAAAAAGACACTATGGGGGTGGCAAGAGCCTTGGCCAGTATTCGAAAGCCTAAGGGTGACAGGTGCAAGCCATCTCTTGTGAAGCAACATGGCTTGTCGAGCATGTCATCCCAGGTGGACAGATACTGGATCCCCTTTGAATGACACCAGAAACTTAGCCAATTATTGAAATTGATCATTTTTTCTTTATACTTTGGCATCATTCTTGGTGAGGACAGGATGCTACGCAGGGTCAGGGTCATACCGGCCTGAGCTACATGATCAGAGAGCTCTTCCATGTCTCTTTTCATGTAGTCCAGGGAGGTATGTCTCAGGTCATTCACACCAACATGGGCAATGACAGAGTTGTATTTGTACTTGTTCTAGAGTGACTTGAGTGCTTGTGTTATGTGGCAGATCCTGGCACCAAACAGGTAGCTAATTGTAACCTTCTCCTTGTCCAGCCTAGTTAGTGGGACATCAGTGTGCCTGACTATAGAGTCACCTATTACTAGTGTGTTGGGTATGTTATTTTGTGTTAAGGGCAGTGATTGCATGGCACACTGGTTATGTGAAGTTTGTGTTTCATGGTTGGTGATGGGGTGTGGAGGTTGCCTGGATGTCTGCTTTGGTGGTCTCTGTTGCTTTTGCAGATTTTTATTTAGAGCCTCCGAGTATGTTTTCATGTATTCATGTGTGTTATTTGCCGGTGTTGGTTTATTAGGTCTATGTGAGACTGGTGGTGTGTTGCAAGTATTACCCTTCTCCTCTTGACTGTTAGTTCCAGTCTTGGGTTAAGAGAGCTTTGCCTCCAGTTTGGCTGTATAATTGCATCTCTCGCATACATTAGTGTTTGGTGGTAGGAGGAGAGGGTTGTCTGTGTACATGAGGCAGTTGTAACATTGCCTCAAAATGCCCAAATTCACCAGTTGGACTGGAGAGTACACTGGAAACTGACCTTTGGACATGCCTGAATAGGTACAGTAAGTTGTTTTTCTGATTGGTTGGTGGGGACGAATAGAGAGCCTTGTCCTTCTGGACAGTATAGGGGGGGGGTCTAGTGCTAGGGTTAATTAGTGCTTGCTATGAGTTTTAAGCAAGTGCTTGACTGTGAAATGAATGGTTTGAGTGCTAAAGTTGAAGGTTGTCTAGTTCCAAGGGAAAAATTGAAGAGTAGACTTCGTGGAGCCGAGAATAGTTTAACTCTAGCTAAATGGCACTGCCCGGTGCAAAAAACCGCACAAATGCGGTTTTTATAGCAGGGAAGTGAAAGAGAGATAGAAATTATCCCAAAATGGCTGATAAACTACTAACTTCTGGGCTGAAACCACACCTCCAGGGACAGATAGGCTGGTCAAAGCTCCCCTCTCTCACAGGTGAACAGAGAAACTTACTTCTATCCAAGTAAGGTATGTGCAACACAGAAACTTGTAATCCAGCCCTGGATTCAGCAATAACCTGAAAACTGGACTATACTAGTTCAGAAAGGCGTGAAAAAGTATATATTTTTTTTTCAGAAAATAGAGCAGATACAATCACAATTAGCCTGAAATGGCCAATAAGCTACTAACTTCTGGGCTGAAACCACTCCTCCAGGGACAGATAGGCTGCTCAAAGCTCCCCTCTCTCACAGGTGAACAGAGAAACTTACTTCTATCCAAGTAAGGTATGGGCAACACAGAAACTTGTAACTCTGCCCTGGATTCAGCAATAACCTGAAAACTGGACTATACTAATTCAGAAAGGTGGGTAACAAATATATATATATATATTTTATTTTTTTTTTTCCAGAAAATAGAGTAGATACAATCAAAACAACACTTTGAATGCACAGAAAAGGCCATCACACTTTAGTGGGTAGCCTACAACAGTTAAACAGATAATTTAAACACAAAAATGACTTAATTCAAGTGCAGGCAGCAAATAAGTACAATATGTAGCAATAATAAATTTTTTAAATCACAGATTTGCTAAACAAACTGGCGTTTTAGGCGGAATTAGCTAAGACAGCGAGAAAAGCAGAAAAGTGATACTTAATCACTCCAAAGTCACTCTTTTGTCTCTCTGCTGCTGTAGACTCTGCAGAACACCTGTAAGACACTTGCTGAGTGGAATACAAAAGCAAAAACGTTTCATTCACGGTAAAGGAAAAAAAACATACTTATAGCAGAACAAGAGACAAGTAACTAAAATAGTGCATAGTAGTATTTGAATTTGCCCACCTTCCATGGTACAGATTTTTTTCATCCAGAATATTTTGTGCAGGTAGATTGGGATGATCTCACGTGTAGCTTAGGTAATGGCATAGGAGACGCAAAACACTATTACGTATACAGTGCTGTCATACCTCTCAACTGTCCAGATTTTTGCCTCATATTTTTGTTCTTTTCCTCATAAAGTGTTGTTTTTTCTGGAAATGATTGGCAAATCATTGAGGACAGAAGACAAAAATGACAGTTGTTTGAATTTCAGACTTCATACCCTTCAGTAAATTCATGCTAACAGAAAACCTGTAATTCTATCAACTTTTTAAGTTTCTAGGACCAATATTTGAAAATTATCCCTATTTTTGAGCCTTTGCCCCCCCCCACCATTATTTATGGCCTTGTCCATAATTCAGAAGTTGAGAGGTGTGAATGCTGTTCAGTGATTCTCCAGGTGAAGATATAGTGAACCAATTTGTTACCCTTCTCAACTATAGCGAGCATCATCTGCTCTCTCGGAGCCTTATTCTATGTTTCTCTGCTTTTACTCCGATAGTAAATCTATCACAGGAATCCTAAACTTAGGAATATCATCTAAAATGTAATATTATATTGTAGAGAATGAATGTATCCTATCTGTTAGTTAATATGTATGTCAAAGTCTCTTCTATGGAAATTGTATGTAAAAAATCTGTCCTTAAAACTATGTTTTGTAAAAAAAATTTCTTTTGGAGCTTTTCTCCCCGGGCCTCCACTGAAAGTGGACTTGTATTCCAGGTGTACTCTCCCGGTCAACAAATGTAAAATAAAATAAAAAAATAAAATAAATAAATTCATTCATGCCACTTAATAAGCATTGTCCAATCCTCAGTGACACTAGAATTATACTACTGTGTGCTGTCTATTTTTTAATTTGAGTTTTTACATTATAGAATTTGACATCATTTTATGTTTCAGTATCACTAATGGACAATTTAATTTATTTATTTATTTATTTATTTTATTTTATTTTACATTTGTTGACCGGGCTAGTCTAGCTGGATATATGTCCATTTTCAGTAGAGGCCCGGGGAGAAAAGCTCCAGAAATTAAACACATTAGACAAAGATAGACAATGTAAATACTAAGGCTTTAAATCAGGGCAAGTTAATACACGTAATACATAAAATAGTCATGGCAAATGCAAAGTATAATAAACAAATGTCTTAAAAACAGAAAAATGTAATTTTTTTTTTTTTTTTGTCAAAGAGAATTACATAAGACTGTATAAATGTCATAAAGGGAGAGCTATCATGGCTGTAGGGAGCAGATATTGTAGGAATTTTGGAAGAAGAAAGGATAGGGAGGTAAAAAAAAGAGTTAATCTGGGTTGGTGCAGGAGCAAAGCCAGTGTTTATTGAGAGGAATTTTCAGCTGTCTTTTGAAAAGTGGAAGAGAGGACAAAGATAGGATATCAGAGGGTAGTTTGTTCCACATTTTGCCAACTGAGTTGGAAAAAAGACAATCACCTGCAGAGTTACTGGGTTTGGTTATATTAATCAGTAGTTTGTTGGAAGAACATAGATGTTTCAGGTTATTGTATGGTGAGATGAGGCTAGAAAGTATAGATGTTTGAGTTGGTTGGTATAGGATCTTGTGAGCTATAAAGAGCTGTTGAAGTATGAGTTGGTTCTCGAGTTCAAACCAACCTAGTTTTCTTAGGTTCAGGCAGTGGTGAGTTTTAAATGGGGATCCTGTTGCAAATCGAGTAATATTATGGTAAGATGTTGCTAGTTTCTTGAGGTTGTTTTTGGAAAGATTCGTGTATATGGGGGAGGCATATAGAAGTGTAGAGATAAGGTGCAATCTGGCTAAGGTGGTCCTTGCTTCGGGTGAAAGGAAGGGTTTGATTCTATAAAGAGATCCGATTTTTCTATTAACTGATTTTTATTGTGGTATTGATGTGAGTCTCGAAGCTCAGATTATTGTCAATAGTTATACCTAATAGTTTAGTACTTGAATCTGAAGAGATGAGAGTGCTATCAGTGGAAGAAAGAGTGAAGTTTAGTGGGGTAGATCTGTGGGAAGGTGAGAACAATAGCAATTTAGTTTTCTTGGGGTTAAGGAGTAGGCAACGATCAGAGAACCATTGTTCAACAGTTGTAAAAGCTTTTTGAGTGATTGACTGTAGTTCAGTTTGTGAATTAGCGGTGCAGATAATAGTAGAATCGTCTGCATATTGTATGCAGGTAGTATATGGGATAGCTAATTGGAAGTCATTAATAAAGATGGAAAATAGAAGGGGGCCTAAGATAAAGCCTTGAGGTAATGTAGAGAGATGGGGAGGAGATTGGACAGTGCATTTTTCCAGAGAACTGCCTGTTGGTGGTTTTCTAGGTAAGATGTAAACCAAGTTAAGGAAGGAAGATCAAGTGAGAGAGATTTTAGTATGTGCAAAAGAAGTTTATGGTTTACCATGTCGAAAGCTTTAGATAAGTCAATGAAGATAGAGGATGATAGGTTATTATTGTTACGGTTATAGTTGATGGAGTTGGTAAAGGAGAGTAGAGCTGTGGTAGTACTGTGGGAAGGTCTAAATCCATGCTGACAGTTTGCAAGTAGGTTGTTATGCAGAAGGTGGTTAAGAAGTTGCTTATGGATACATTTTTCCATGATTTTAGCTATGGGTGATAGGAGTGCTATAGGCGAAGTTAGAGAAGTCATTAGACTTACCTCCTTTGTGAAGTGGGATGATGTGCGATATCTTCCAAATAGAGGGGAAAATACCTTCCTTTAAGGATCTATTTATCAGAATAAAAATGGGATAGGCAATAGGTTTGGCTCCTATTTGCAAGAATTCTGCAGGAAGTTTGTCTGCAGAAGGAGTGGTAGGTTTTAGTTTTTGGAGCAGTGATAAGATATAGGAGGTAGATACAGGTTGTAAGTGAAAGGAAGGAGGTAGATTTAGAGTAGGTAAGAGTAGCTTAGAGGTGTCAGCAGATAGGTGACTGGCTAGAATTTGGATAGTATTAGTGAAGAATGAATTAAAGCCGTTAGCTGTTTGTGTGGGATTCTCTGGGTTACAGTCCTGGGGGTTAGGTGTGATAGACTGGCCTGGGGATAAAAGATTATTAATACTGGTCCAGAATTTTTTGGGTTCCTTATTGGAGGTTTGTTGTAATTGAAGGCAATAGTTCTTTTTGTCTATTAGGATGGCTTTTTTTTGTACTGTTTCTAAGTTCTTTGAAGTTTTGGTGGTCAGTTAGATTCTTAGTGGTACGCCATTTAGCACAAGATTTGTTTCTGAGGATGATTTTTTGCCTAGTATTGTTGGTCAGCCAGGGTGCTGCTTTAGTTTTGGTTCTAATAGTGCGACTTGGGGCATAATGATCCAGGATAGATAAGAATGTTGAATTAAAATATTCTACTGCTTCATTAAGAGGGAGATATTTTAGTGGACACCAGTTACATTGTAGTAATTCAGCTAGAAATTCTTCAGAGTTAAAATGCTTTTTTGAACGTAGTGTTCTGTATTTGGTAGGTAAAATTAGGTTGGTTTTATGCCTAATGACATAAGTAAGTGAGTGGTCACTGAGATCATCAGGGAGAGTACCTGAATGGTAGGTTTGTTGATGAGTATTTGTAAGAATCCAGTCTAAGATGGTTTTGTTATTGTTGGTTTTATTAGTTCTGGTAGGACTGTTTATAAGTTGTGTGAAGCCATAGAGGTTTATATGGGAGGTAGGGTTTGTACTATTACAGGAAAACCAGTCAATGTTGAAATCACCTAGGACTAGTGTTTCTTGAGGGAGTTAGTTGGAGAGTGAGCTAAGGGTGCATTCGAGTGTGTTAATGTTATTCCCTGGGGGAAGGTAAACACATATGATATTTAAGGCTTTAGTACTGTTGAATTGAAGTTTAGAGCTGATAATTTCAGCATGATTATCAGGGTTAAGAGTCTGGTCTAGAATACTAATTTGCATATGTGCTTTATAGAGAATTGCTACCCCTCCACCCTTTTTTGTAGTACGATCTAGTCTAATGATGATATACCCAGGTGGGGTGATTTCATTGTCTTTGATGGTAGGCTTTAGCTATGTTTCAGTTAAGCATAAGATATCGAAATGATGGGTTTCTAGAAGGGCATGAACTTGAGTAGTTTTGTTACAAATACTTCGTATATTGAGATGGGCAATAGAGATAGAGTTGGTAGGTTTGGTGGATGATAGAGAAGTGTCTTTGTCTTGTATCTTGTAGGTATTGGAACTGGTATGATGTGGCTCAGGGTTAGGATTAATATCTCCGTCCATCAGTAAGTGGAGGAATTTAATGTCCTTTGACTGGAGAAGTTTTTGAAAGGTGTCTATAAGTTTCCTGGATTTTGGTTTGCTTAACTTGAAATGTGCTAGTCTGTGGTATCTGGCTAGTAGGTAATTGGGTTGAGTAGTGAGATTGAAGAAGGTAGGAGAGAGAGTTGATATAGGTGTAGAGGTATATTTAGATGAAAAAGGAAGAGTAGAGTGAAGTGGGTATTCATAAAAAGTTAAGAGGTAAGTAGTAACAAGGCAGGAAAGAAAGGATAAGCAGATAATTGGTTTTAGTTGTGAGGGGATAGATGATGTGCCCATTTTAAAGGTGGGGAGGTACGTAAGGAGGAGAAAGGTAGGTTGTAGATCCAACAAAGGAGAAGTCGTTTAGGTTAAGTAAAAAGGTAGTAGGTGGGTTAGTTAATTAGTGGGTGTGATGTTCAGTAGAAGAGGTTGAGTGATTGTATGATAGATACTTATCTGATTGGGTAGTTAAGATAGGGGTGTGGTCATGAGAGCTATAAATGTAGGAGCACTGGGGGCGGGTGGACATTGGGGGCAGGGTAGGGGAGCGGAGTGAGCCCGGAGGGCGAACGGAGCGGGTAGAGACAAGAGAGTGGACAAGCAAGGAAGACAATCAGAATAATGGGAGTAAACTGCAGGTAAGTGTGAAAGTGAGAGGAAGCAGAAGTAAGCTGCAAGAGAAGTAGACTTTAGTTAGTTTACTCAGGTATGAGGGTAGAGAGATGCAGAAAAACATCTAAGAAGGGATAAAGCTGAAGAAAAAAACAGAGCGAAAAAATAGGGATAGTAGGTCAATTTGAATATTTCAATAACTATGTTTGAGTTAG
The DNA here is from genome assembly GCF_019279795.1 of Protopterus annectens. Taxonomy (NCBI): domain Eukaryota; kingdom Metazoa; phylum Chordata; order Ceratodontiformes; family Protopteridae; genus Protopterus; species Protopterus annectens. Next base: position 415,119,159 of record NC_056748.1, read on the forward strand.
AAGTAGTCTGCCTAGTTTGAATGCATATTATAGCAAAGAAAAATTGCTTGAAAGAAACTAATCTATCATTCTTCATAAGTACAAGGAACTAGTCATATAAAAAGAATGTCTTCAGTGTCTAGTCTTCCACAGTTATTAGCCCGATTTCGTGTGGCTCGCAGAATGAACTTAGTGGCTCCCTATGACAGTAATCAGCAATCTTCAATGCCTACTATACTTTGCCAAATTACTTCACTCAACTCACACTATTTAAGATTCTAGGATTAGAGTCAAAAAAAGTTTTTCTTTTCATTCTTCAGATTTAAGAGATAAAGATGTTAATACATTTTTGGAGGTTTTCTCCATGGGCCTCTGCTGAAATTGGACTTCTACCCATACTGACCTTCCCAGTAATCAAATGTTAATAAATAAATAATACAGTGGATTACTTTGTAAAATCTCGTACTTCCTCCTGAATGTACCCTTAAAGTGAATTTTAATGATGTAAGCAGTGTTTAGTGTTACAAAGATTATGTATTCATAAATAACAAGAAACATTGACAGTTAATGAATTTTACATTATTTGTGAAAAGATTTATTCTATGTATATACCTTTTAAAATGTTTTTATTTGCATTCTCTGACTTAAAACCTTTACAACAGCTAATTGCAAATTCACTGTGTAACTAATATGAATAGCCAAAACAACACTTTAAATCTGGGACTCATCCAGTACCTTATTTGTAAAAAAAGACAATGCCTGGTTGACTAGGACAAAGTGCACATTAAAATATCTGCCTCTAATACAGCTCTGATTTTTTTGATTCCTTAGCCATAAGGACTAGTATCTACTTATGGTAATGATATAATTCCAGGTTATATTTCTGGGATATCAATTTCTGTTTACCACTATCTTCTTCTTTCAGCTTTTCCCAGTTAGGGGTCTCCACAGCAGATAATCTGTCCTCTCATGATACCACTATATATAATTAAAATCATTTAAGCAGTAGTACAATATATATATATATATATATGTGTGTACGTACATATATATATATATATATATATATATATATATATATATATATATATATATGTGTGTGTGTGTGTGTGTGTATACATATATATATATATATATATATATATATATATAGAGAGAGAGAGAGAGAGAGATACTGACATGTAGGTGCAGTTTATTTGGTCATTGAGCAGATTCATCTCATGCTGCAATTTTGTAGGTAAATTTCATCAGTTGAGGTGGTCAAATTATATTACAGTTAAACTGTATTAGTTCAACTGTAATATTATTTCAGGAATTATCTTCTTTCTCCATGGGTGTGCAACCATGGAGTTAATATATTTATTTTCCAGAGTTACGGAGACAGAGCCCCCCCCCCCCCCTGTAAAAGCAAATGTCCTGCTTCTTTTAAGTGATCTCAAATGAAACATATTTCATTGTTTATTTGTTTCAGTGAAGGAGATCACTGATGAAGTTTCATGACATATTTCATTTTGATGAAAGTTCATTGAAGTAAAGGTATATGTGTACATATGTATGTGTATATATATATATATATATATATATATGTATATACATACATACATATATATGGATCTACTTTCATTGAATGAAAATACGATACACTGAATTCAACTTACCCGAGCTTAATCCACAGAATTTGCAGTTCTACGAACCAATGGACTGCCAAATATATATATATATATATATATATATATATATATATATATATATGCATACATATGTGTGTATATAGATATATATATATATATATATATATATTTATATATATATATATATGTATGCATATATATACATATATATATATATATATATATATATATATGCATATATATATATATATATATATATATATATGTATATGTATATATATATATATATATATATATATATATATGTATATGTATATATATATATATATATATGTATATATATATATGTGTGTGTGTATATACATGTATGTATAGTTTTATGACTCCTTTAGCACACAGCTGTGACTAAAGTGAATCCTTCACAGATATACACACACACACTGTTTCTGTCTCTCATTCTCTCCCGTTCTTTCTCTGTAGATATAAATATAGATATATATTGATATATATATATATATATATATATATATATATATATGTGTGTGTGTTTACTATACATTCAGAAATTAATAAAAATTCAAGTAAAAAGTATTCAAACAAAATGTGCTTCAAACTGCATTTATTTTTTTTGCTGGGGGACAAGGTCCCCTGTACCTCCTACCCTATACTACGCACATACACATGTACGTGTGTGTGTGTGTGTGTGTGTGTGTGTGTGTGTGTGTGTGTAACAACCTCTGCACAATGGGTGCAGGAATCATCAAAATAGTGCACTGAACTGTATCAAAACAATAAAAATCAAAACGAATCCAGCACTAACAACACTTCCAATAATACCATTGCAACAGCAAGTTTATTTTGCCACAAAAATAAAAGCAGAGAAGCTCCAAAGCATGAGGACCAAACAAACTGGTTTTGCCCACTGGTGTCGTCAGTGTGCACTGATGATGCCAGTGTGCAAAACCAGTTTTTAAGTCATGCTTTGGAGCTTGGCTGCTTTTATTTTTTTGGCAAAATAAACTTGTTGTTGCAATAGTATTGCTGGAAGTGTTAGAAGTGCTGGATTTGTTTTGATGTATATATATATATATATATATATATATATATATATATATATATATATATATATAATACTATCTTGGACATCACACTACAGTAGGGGAATGGCAAATGTCCCAGTACCCACTATAGTGCAGTCTTGCGCAGTCACTTTTGTCATTCTTTTCAGTATTCAAACAAATGATAGCTTGAGCAGCTGAATGCCATCCATGTGTGTGTGTGTGTGTGTGTGTGTGTGTGTATACATATACATATATATATATAGATATATATATATATATATATATATATATATATATATATATATATCTATATATATATATATATATATATATATATATATATATATATAAAATCCCCAAAGCACACAACTGTGGCTAAATTGAATACTTTACATAAGTGCTATAGGTGATAAAGCAAATGATCCCAATGCACACTTATCTCCTTCGTTTGAACTTCTAATTCATGCCATTGTTTCAAAATCACTTCCTCTGAAATCTTATGCCTAACAAACTACCATTGTTCCCAGAAAAATAAACCCTTTCTGTTTTAATGATGTCACCCAAACATTTTCATTACTTAATGTCAACCCCACCACCTTCAATAGCCTATTTAAATGTACCAAAGTCTCTCTCTTCCATAATCTGTTTTTAGCAATTACTACATTATCATCTGCACAAGATTAAAAAAAAAAATGAAATACCAGTTCATGCCTACATTTTATATTCTGCTTATTTCATTGCATTTTGTAACTCTCTTCTCACAGTATTCACAATTAGAACAAATAAAACACTGCTAATGGGATATCCCTGGCTAACATTTCAATCTTATTACCTTACTAAAGCACCCATTAACGATGTTGCATGATTATTTAAACATGCATGTATAATAACATTCTACGTTTTACCTTTATCCCATATGCTCCAGAATCCTCTACCATTGCCCTGTACTATCAAACACTTCATTAATGTCACCAGTCATAATATTCTCTTTCCCTCTGTTCAGTGTATCATCCACTACTTTTACTATCACCAATCCTCTAGTAATTTTCCATTTAATAGCATCAATGCTAAATATCATCACTTCTTGCAATATCCATTCAAAACATTACTATAGAATTTGTGAACATTTGTAATCTGTATTATTTAGTCTGATCAGTCTCCATTGTTTTAATATCTTATCATTAATATCATTTTGTTATTTCTATTGTACCAAGGAGCTTTTCTCCCTAGGCCTCCACTGAAAACGGGCTCTGTATGACCCAGTGGACTTTCCTGGTTAACAAATTTACAATAAATAATAAATAAATACATAAAATATTTGTTTCCTTTTTTTCCAAATAAATGTTATTGCCACCTGACATACTTGTTTTTCCACATATCTTTTCTATAAACATTCATTTAGAACTTTTATGAAAAAAAAATATTTTTGAGCACTTCTAATTTTTTTATGCATAACATGCCGTATACCATCCATCCCAACATAGATTCCTTTATGCTTTTGAGCACTGCATTTAGTTCTTCGACATTTATTGGTGTTTCAATTTCTTTTAATCCCTCCTGGAAAATATTTTGATCCTCTTTCTTTCGTTCTTTCTCCTTCCAGCTTCACTTTTTCTTTATACATATTCATTACATAATTCTGAATGTCTGTTTCCTCTCTCATAATATCGCCAATTTCATCCCAAATTTATTTTACCATTTACCTCCTCAACCAATTCCCGAAATAAGGAAATGCTGTTTCTTTCCTGTAAAAACTACATTTTCTTGTAGAGTATTTTCCACTTATTGCTTATATAAATTAGTGTTCCTTCTATTTTACAAAATAATGTGTATTATTCAATTCCAAATCATCCAACAATCACTTATGCAATTTCTCATGTACGTACGTAATTCTATTTCTTGTTTCTGTCTCTATCTACGTGTAAACCTCCTTATACTTCGCATTAAACATCCCCCATTATCCCGATCGTAACTCACAATTCTTAATCATGGTGTCAGTTGGACTGCACAGTGGTGCAGCAGTAGCATTGTCGCCTCACAGCAAGAGGTTTTCCAGTTCACTTCTCAGCTGGGGTGCCTTCCACGCAGAGTCTGCATGTCCTCCCTGCATTCGTATGGGTTTCCTCTGGGGGGCCAGTTTTCTCCCACGTTACAAAGACATGCATCTGGAGCATTTCTCCCCAGGCCTCCACTGAAATTTGGCTTCGTTCCAAGTTAGACTTTCCCGGTTAACAAATGTTAAATAAATAAAATCATTGTGTTATGTGATCTAACCACAGCTGTCTAAATTCCTGATCCAAAAGCATGTTGACAATATTTCTCTATCTTAACCTTTTAATTCCTTTTTCTTCTCTAAAGATATAACATTTTTCTGTTTCACTCCATACTGCTGTATGATCGGAAAATCCTCTAATAGTCTCCGTCCTATTTCCGTTACTTGTTCTGGCAGTATAAAATAGTCAGTATCTGTTCTAATTTGTCCTGTTCTATATGTCCAATGCTCATGACTACATAACTTTTAATTCCTACACTTGATCACCTCCTTCTTCCATTTTGCATCTTCCTTAGCAGTCCTGCAGTACAGCAAGCATTGTTGAAACTTAACCCTCAGCGATGCAAAAATATATGACTGAATTTACAATTCTGAACCAGTAAATTTATTTTGCTGAGCATTAAATAAAAGTCTGATTTACAGTGGCATTTGACCATGCACCCAAAGGGCATAGCCAGCAGGACTCATTCTTGATATGTTTCAAATAATTTACAAAGCACAGCTAAGTATGGAGCCCTCCGTTCCCAACAGGCTATCAGTTTGCAAAAAAAATGCATTTATGCATTATTATATCTGAAAAAAAAAGGTAATGTGTCAGCACAATACAAAAAAATCATATAAAATATCAGCATTTCAACAACAGTGTACTCAGAATACTTTTCTCTACCCACTGTACTGAAGAATGCTAATATTATCCCTACACATATTGCACCGTATTTCCTAATGTTGATTGACATCCTGCTGGAATACCTCTCAGATGTATACCAGTCCTGCTATACCCATTGTAAACCTGGAAATCACTTGGGAAATAATTAGCAAAAGAATCATATAAAAGCTATGCCTAATTACAGGTCTTCACCTGTATTGTTTACTCTTTCACCACTGCAGGAGAGAAATGTCTGACAGTATATGTCACCTTTGCAACTTAATCCAGTACAGTGCATAATGAAACACAAATAATTATTTGATTTTTTTTTTTTTTTTACTGAAAAGAATAAAAAGCCTGATGTACAGTGTCAGTTGACCAATGAGCCACACAGCATATCCCACAATTAATATCACATACATCAAGAATTATCTGTTTGATTTTTGTTTCACTTTCAGTAAGTGAAGGTCGTGCCCCATAGTTATGGAATAGATGCCTTCTCTTTGCCTAAACTGCCATGTACTATGCAAGAACTTGCTGAATGGGATTGCTGTACTAGTGACACTGTCCATGCCACCATCACTATCATGACAAAGGAATTATAGCGGGAACTGCACTGCCATCATGGGTCAGTTGCACAGCAGAACAGCTCATAATCATATTGTGCAGAATGCAACACGCGGTAAACATCATGCATGCAGTAGCAGGATCATACTGAAGGGCACCCTCAGACTCAACTATGAAATGGAAATGGACTTTCATCTGACCAGACTCACTCAGTGATTATCCGTGTTTGAGACAGGGTATGTTTGAAGTGCTCCTTACCAGTTTCCCGAGGGTTACAGACAAGTGTTATTGGTCAGGGTTCATGTGAGTATCCTGCATCACATGTGAAAGAAAAAAGGATGGGAAAGCACAAATGGGGGAGGGCAGTTTTAATCAATAATACATTTTATACTTTTTACCTATAAATATTACTATGATGAGAAAAAGTTTGCACTTGCCAACAAGATGGCCATGAGAAACCCTACCATACAAGAAGAGGTAGTACAGTGAGCTTGTATGCCAGATGTGAGAATCCTGGGTACTGCTAGGATGCTGGGCTAACGTGTTAGTGACTTACCCCTATGCATCAAACATTACCTGGCATATGATTGAATGATAACCCCTCTTGCCATAATATCACTTCCTCTGTGGTCCAGAAAGAGGCCTAATGGCTACATGAGTGCAATCTATTGAATCAGTCATCTTAGTAAAGCATGCCATCTTGCAGAAAGCATGTATGGTACTTCATCAGTCCTGTGGTGACACCAGGACTGATGAAGTACCATACATCAGTCCTGTGGTGACACCAGGAGATATACCTATCCAGATGTGCCAAAAGTATGCCAAAGAATTACAGAAGTATCCTCAAAGCAGAAGCCTGTGAGATATCCAGGATGTCCCCAGTTCATCTCTGGAAGGTCTCGTTCTTAAGTAAAGTGAAGGCTATACACACCCTAGTATCCACAGGTATAAGAAGACCATGCACCCCCCTGTACCTGTCACTAAAGCCCATATTATATCCCTGTCCACTCTAAATCTATCAATAATATCTTGGTCAGCAAAGTTAGAAGAAGTTAATATTTATCTATATCTTTACCTTTTCAGCTAGAGGTAGGCAGTCTCACAATGGGTAGCAGCCAAGCTAACAGCTACAGCAAGCATCTTTATTAAATGCAAAGTAGATAGAAAAGTTGTGACTTCACTTTTGATAAGACTTTTGCTAATGGTACCTTTGTGCATAAAAAAGTGACTATGAATCACAAAAAGGTGGGGAAGCTACCTTATCTGCATAAGAAAGTCCCAGGATGTTCAGTCAGTCCTCATTTTCCTGGGATTTAGTACCTCATGTACCTCTTTCAAACCATAATAAAACTGTTGCACCTAAGAGCCGTTGCAGTCTATGAATCACTCCTCAGCTGCACTTACGTGCAGCTAGTGTTAATTCCCACTACTTCTAAGTGCAACAACTATGAATACCACCCTGTGTCTATTAGATTTCTTATTTTTCTTCCCAGGCAAAAATTTAGCTGTAATACAATGACGAACATTTCAGTACTTTCAGCTCCTTTACATTACTGTTTGAATGCCTTATTACTGGACCTCTGTCTGCAGACCGTCAGCTACATCTGTAAAAATATTGTATGCATGCATTTCTCAGCTTAGTTTACACTGCAAGTTGTTTCCACTTCCAGTTTCATCTGTAAAAAAGTGGTAATGAATACATTTATATTATACCGCAGAAAATGATTGTGGCACCACAGTTCAGATCTTCATGTTCTACACAAATGTACAAGCTAAAGTCCGAGGGTAAGGCCCTCAGTATCAGAAGAAATTACTTCATTAAGGAAAACAAGCAACTAAACATGTAAACATAACCATGTTGTAAGACAGTAATTACTGGGTCCATTAATTCTGCAACCCTGTTTTCCTCTGTGACAGTTTTAGTTTTCTATAAAAACACACCACTTGTTAAGGAAGAACAAGATTAACTTCTTAAGGATAATGACTTGCTTTCCTTTGTCTTTTATTATACCTAAAGTTTATTAAGCATAAGTTTTAAGCCGGGGCACCTTTATAAAACCTTATGTTTTTTTTTCCCCCAGAAAACAACAGCTTAACTGTAGCAGTACTGGTTCCTGCCATATGCCTCATCACTGCTGTGCTAATTATTTGTTTCAAGAGGAAAACAGTCATTAAACTGCTGTTTACAAATAAAAAGACAACAATGGAGAAGATAAGGTATGGTGTATTTCCGGCTTTCAGCTTGATTGTGATTGCATGCATATATTTCTGCATCATAAATTTGCCTTAGGAGCTAGGCTGACAGAAGCTGATTGTTGTCAAAGTGCTGAGTATTAGAAGAATGAAAACAAAATCTCTGTAATGCACATTAAAAGCTTTTTTACTTGTTTTACCTTGAAAAATTATGACTTTTAATGCCAGACATTTTAATTACTTCCAGTTGCATTCTATTGGTCTACATTTTAAATCATATTTATTACACATTTATTGAAGCTAAGCTCAGTTTTTGCCTAATTGAGTATGACATACTGCATTCATAAACAGGAACCTTGCTCCATTTACTAAACTGGAAGTTTTTATTGTATTGACACCATGTTGTTATGGAATTATCCTGTCTTTTTTCTTGAATAATTAATCACATTTCATTAACAGGATAAACATTTTACATGGATTTTATGAATCAGTGTTTTCATGCAGCCACTATTGTTAATCTGCCATGTTTAATGGCTCTAAAGCATATTTTTTGTGCAATACATTCTCAGACAATGCTGGCATTCCCTAACCTAATGTGTCAGAAACAGTTATCCAATGTAAAGTGTAATCCTTGAAATCCTGCTTCAGATATTAAAACTTTCCTAATATAAAAGGTAATGCCCACATGTTGCTTAGCAGTTCCCTTCAGGGCTGGACTGTCTTCAGTGATTTATTAGTGTTTGCATAATTCCTTATTCTGACATTTCTATCAGTAAACCCACCAAGGCCTCCCACGCACTCATACATATTTTATTGAACTAGAATCCTTTTTAGGCACTTTTATTACTTCTGTATACATGCACAGTACATATCCTTTTTGATCCAAGTATCTATCACAAAGGTCTCTCAATTAAAAGCCTTGTTAAAAACAGACAGTGATGGATTATTGGGCAAAGGTATGAAGAAAACATGTAAATTAATCAAATGGTTATATTTTGCAGTGCATCGTGTACATTTTTAGTTGGTATATTTACAAAAATATTTTTTACAGGTCTGTAAGTCCAAAAAGACCATCATCTCCAAATCAGACTAATCTCATCCAACACAAGACTTCCATCAGTGTTATAAGCAGCAATCCTCAGAATGTAAACTCTTTTATGGTAAGATGTCTTATGTAGAGCTAAGTTAAAAAAAGCATCTGTTTTGAGTAGCTAACTGCTATTCAAGCACACACACTCACACAAACACTCACACACACACACACACACACACACACGTCAGGCAGTCTGGATAATTAAAGTTGTATATGCAATAATGTTTTACTTTGTAAATTAGTTCAAATGACTCGGGATTCTGGACTAAAATGAAGCTCAATGTCAGTTTACTTATTTTGCTCATCAGATAAAGTTCTATCAATACTGAGAACAAATGCTCTCTATGTAGTTTGCAATCATTTTAGTGGAATGTTTTCAAAATGAGAGTTCTGTTAGACATTTACAAGAATTAGACCTGTATTAGTCACTTAGAAAAGAATACCATGCAAACTTATAGCAGCAGTAGTGACTGCTATATTTTAGCCCAATTAGTTGCTTGCCAGGACAATATATACTTTTCCTGTATTCTGTGTGATGCTACCAAATAAATGTGGCTATTACTGAATGCTTTGGTGACTTGTTATTTCCATGTCAGATCTGAATAGAAGTAAAGATTTTTTGTAAGAGTTACACTACAACTATGAAATAATATTTATAAATAAATGTAAAACAAAAATTGTCTACGAAATATAAAACTGACATGTTTATCAAGTGCCAGAGGAACACAGCAATTTAATAGAATATAAATTCATATCAGGATAACTCAACTGTAAGCAAATTTTTGTATAATATAATGTTCAGTATTTCTATGATACTAAGCATACATTTTTGTTGTGACATTGTTATTTATTTATTCACTTATTTTATTTGCATTTGTTTACTTTGATAGTCCAACTGGCTCGGGTAGAAAAGCTCCACATCTACACATTACATAGCAGAAAAAAGTATGTTAATTTAGATCACGAAGTGCTAACTACAAACATAGCTGAATATATTTCAGAAATTACACAATAAAATAACACAGAATAAAACTTTCTACAAGATCTCAACAGCATTTAGTGTCAAATGTCTTAAAAAATAAGACTTCAAATGATAGTATTAATCACAAAAGATGAAAAAAAAAATATATATATATATATATATATATATATATATATATATATATATATATGAAAAAATATATAATAACACATATATATATATATATATATATATAAAATCATAGTGAAAAATTCTGTGTGCAGGAATGCTAGAATAGCCATATTTTTAGCATGCTGCAGTAGCGTTGTTTCCTCACAGTAAGACGTTGTCCTGTTCGATTCTCAGCTAAAGCGTCTTCTGTGTGGAGACATGCGTGAATGTGTGTACCTTCGTTGAAGGTTGTGCTTCAGGGCTGGCAACTCGGCATGTAAAAATCTACTGCCAATCATTAGCGGACCGGAGTTCCACTGTGGCGACCCCTAACCGGGAAAAGCCGAAAGACACAACACCATTTAAGACTTTTGATGTGAATGGATCAACAATTAGGACAGTTGCAGAGGCAGACTTTATTACTCAATAAATGACCTTTAAGCTTTGTGTGTGTGTGTGTGTGCACAAATTGATGGGAACTGCAAATGTGTCTTAAAATGTCTGGGATGGAATTCCACAGTTTAGTGGTATATGAAGAGTAAAGAGCATCACCGGGCACATTGTGTGATTTCTCTGTGCAGAATGAATGCTTGTCTTTAGAGTGCAATGGTCTGGGGGGTATCATCTAAGAAGGGAAGTTAGGTAATGGCATTTTTCTGCTTGATAATAGGATACTGTGTGCCATTTCTAGCTACAGTTTTAAGAGATTGGGAATCCCCATCTGTTGGAGCTTTTGAAGAGGTATGTAATGGTGAATACTACTGGGCAGATAGATAGTAAATTTAGCAAGTTTAGTCTAGTACTGTTGTAACTTACTTAGTAGGGTAGTGTCCAGGTTAGTTATTGTTGTGGATGTATAAAGAGGGTTTGGGAGTAGAAATGCAGAAGCATAATCCTCAGTATTCCTATTGCATTTTAACAGATGTGTACATATACATTTTCCCCCCATAACATTTTTATTTTATTTTAGTTACATTTGTTTGGTCTGAATGGGCCATCCAGGACACGTTTTCAGTGGAGGCCTAGGAAGAAAAGTTCCACATTTACATGATAATTATGGAAAACAATACATTCTTTTATATCTTGAAGTACTAAATGGCAAACTTAGAAATACATTGTTTGACTAAATGATCTACTGTATTACTTTTGCAAATAGCAGTTCAGATGCCACTGTGAGTCAGATTTTAGGAATACTTTGTGTATCCAGTAATCTGTCATGTTTGAGATGCTGTTAATTACCAAAATTGCTATATGAAAAATCTCATAGAAAAATTCTAAACTTGCATTTGTGAAATCAACAAAGAATTCAAAGCTAAAAGTATTTACATTAACTTTTAAGATATATAAGTGTGAGTGTGTGTGTATGTGTGTGTGTGTAGCAATGTGTACATAATTACATTTTCTGAAATCCAGCTAGAATAAGTTTCAACTGGATTAGAAAAAAAATAGCTAAACTTTACCTTACTGAAGCCCTGAGATGTGTCCCTGGATTCCCCACCCCTTACTTACATGTAGTAATTCCACAGTCACGTGACCATAGAGAAAGGCCAATACTCCTTGATGCATGTAGAAAATACACGGACAGTGATTCTGCATGAGAAATAGTGATTCAGGTATTCAGCATTAGCACGTTAAAGTTAATAAGTTAAAATTTCATCTATTTTACACTTAGTGCAAAGTAGGGTAATGGAGAAACTATAGTTATTTTGAAAGTATGTGATATAAACAGTGAACATCACTACAGCAATGAGAAGGCATTGCTAATATAATAAGTATAATCTCGTAACTCATTCTTAATGTGTCTGTTCAGCATGTTTTCACTCCTTCATACCAGCCAAGGAAACTGCTAAATCTTATCCAAAAAAGTAAAAAAAAAAATTGTCCTAACTTAAGTACATAACATGGAAAATGTACTGCAGGCATGTCTAGACAAATTATAGTTGTCATATAATTTCTGCTCAATATCTGAGCTGCTTGGCTGGCTGCTTTATACCTACAGTCAACTGTATTACAAGCTGAGTTAAGTACAAACTTGCAGTGTTAAAGATAGTACTGCATTTTATTTTTCTGTTTGTTTAATTGAATATTGTGGTCTCTCTGTCTCTGCAGTTAGTGGGGGTTATTGTTTTCACTTCATTGATATTCGGTGTTTAGATCTTAGCCTAGAGGGTTTCTCTGTGCTTATAAGTGTTAGTCACATATCTGTGAATTTATTTCTGCTCAATATCTGAGCTGTTTGGCTGGCTGCTAGATACCTACAATCAACTGTATTACAAGCTGAATTAAGTACAAACTTGCAGTGTTAAAGATAGTACTGCATTTTATTTTTCTGTTTATTTATTTGTTTCATTGAATATTGTGGTCTCTCTGTCTCTCTGCAGTTAAGTTCCCACCCTCACTCCCTGTTCACGTTGTGGTATTAATCTTAGTGGCTTTGGAATTGCCTGCCCCTCCTGTAAATTTGTGTTTAAACACTCCTGGGTCCTTCTCATTTGCGCACTCAACTGAGTACAGTGAGATCATATTTTGATTTCAGACATTCTTACCGGTTCCAACAGTTCAGCTCTATCCCAGTCTAGTGTCATTAGCTCATTCTACCTAATACAGAGAGAACATTTGAGAAGGGCAACCCACTTAGGTCCTTAACCTTGAATTATCTTATGTTTCTCCTTTCTCCCTTTCTACTTTACTAAAAAAAAAAAAACTTTGCTAGAATCTCCTTGTGTTCTGACTGAGTGTGCTTCCCAGCTGATAAGTATATTTTTGGCACTTTTTAACTGTTCGGAGTTGAATAAAACAACTGAATTCAGTTCAGAATACAGTTTGAATAAATTGCATTTATTTAAACTGTATTTGCATTAATATTGTTACACACTCAAGTGTGTTAGCTTGTACTGCACTTGGATTGTTTTTAGTGCTGTTTTAGTTGCTTTTCTGTAAAAAGAATTCTACGCTTGTTTCCTGCCTTTCCTATAACTAGTCTAGTCCAGATACAGATTTGCTGTATCCAGGACTGCTTGTAAGCTTCTGAGCCCACCCAAATCTTTCTGTGTCAGTGGGAAGCCTTCTAGCTTATCAGTGGGAGTGGTAAGCACTAGGTAGCCTATCTACTACAAGAGGAGTGGTTTCTGGTCCAGAAATTGTAGTTTATTGGCGTTTGGGCAGTTTTTCCATCTCTTTCATCTTTCTGGTCTAAACGCCCATGTTTGCTCTTTTCCCACCTTTCCTGTAACTAGTCTAATCCAGATACAAATTGCTGTATCCAGGACTGTTTGTAAGCTTCTGAGTGGTGCCAAAGTCTGCTCTTCATTTTTTCCCTAGATCTGCTAGTTCTCTCCTCTCCTACACTTTTACTAGCTTATTAGTCTAGTACTTTACCAGACTTCTTGTAGCAATTATTGTAGCACACAAAAGTGCTACCAGCACTAAACATTCTACAAGGAAACAGCTCCAGTACTTATTATTAATGCCCACCCCTCCAGGCATGTCTAAAGGTCAGTTCCCTGTGTTTTCTCCTATTAACCTGGTGAACTTGGGCATCCTGAGACAATATAGCAATTGTGTGTATACTGACAACCCTCACCTCTTACCTCCCAACACTCAAACTTGTGACAGATGCACTTATATATCCAAATTGGAAGCCACACACTCTCCAGCTAAGACCAGAATAGCTGGTCAAGAGGAGAAGGTCAGCACGTGCACTACACCACATGGAACACATAGCCCTCCAGAACACACACCAGCACTGTCTTCACATAAAAACACAAACCACACACCCACCTTCACAGAGGCTGTCAATAAAAATCTACCCAAACGCCAGAGACCTCCAAGGCAGAAATGCACTCGACCACCACAACATAACACTAATCACGAGACACATAACTCTCCTAAACAGTGTGCCACTCAACCAAAGCCCTTAAGGCAAAACACCATGCCCAACAAACTAGTCATAGGTGACTCTTTAGTGAAGCACACTGATGTCCCACTCACTAGGTTGAATAAGGAGAAAGTAACAGTCAGCTGCCTGTCAGGTGCCAGGATCCACCACATAATCCATGCACTCAGGTCCCTCAACAGGTACAAATATGACTCTGTCATTGTACATGTGGGTGTGAATGACCTGATGAAAAGAGACATGGAGGAGCTCTCAGATTATGTAGCCCAAGCGGGTATGACCCTAGCCCTGAGCAGCATCCTACCATCACCCAGAATGATACTACAGTACAAGCAGAAAATAATTGATTTCAACAACTGGCTAAGTTTCTGGTGTCATTCTAAGGGGATCCAGTATCTGTCTGCCTGGGATGACATGATTGACTGACCTCAATGCTTTGCCAGAGATGGCCTGCATCTGTCACCCTTGTGCTTCCAGATAATGGCCAAGACTCTTGCCACCCCTATAGTGCCTTTTTTAAGTGGTGTTCCAAAGACCAAATTACTACTGTAACAGCTGCAAACAAATGCAATCTGAGGGTCATGCTGCTCAATGCTAGAAGTCTAAAATCTCAAAATGCACTCACTCAAAGCACTGTGTAAAATGGAGAACATTGACATTTGTGCTGTAACAGAGACCTGGTTCAAGGCAGCAGAAAGCACCCCTGCACTACCAGGCTATAACTCATTCCTCACCTTTTGGCCCCAGTACGTGGAACAAAGCTCCAAAGGCGGTGGTGTTTCCATATTCATAAAGGATGCACACACCTCCAGACTGGCAGCCCAACATAATGCATCAGAGATACTTCAGGTGCAGCTAACATTGGGTAAGACAGCAATTCAGGTCGTAGCCTGCTATAGGTCCCCAACCATGTCCCAAGACTCACACTCCACATTTCTAAGCACCCTGGAGAATATTAGGGTCTAACCTAACACTCTCATACTGAGCAACTTCAACTACCCCTCCATTAACTGGGAAAACTACTCATGTACCAATACACTTGCCCCACGTTTCCTGGAATTCATTAATTCCAATGCCCTGGACCAGCTTGTTCTTACCCCCACTAGAGGTAGCAACATCCTTGACCTGGTCATTACTAACATGGGCAGCCGTTGCTCTATACCAATAGTGAACTCCTCCCTGGTTATATTTGACTACAAACTAATCACTTTGGAAATCCACATCCTTCCCACCACCCCCCCCCCCCTCCGCAAAGGTAACAACCATGAAAAACTTCTCCGATAACTTTGGGCTCCTAAAACAGAGGTGGCTAACTTCACAGCACCCATGCAAATGGAGACTAGTTGCATGACTGCTGAATCATGCACCAATGCAAAGCCAATCTGGTGGTCCCCTGCCATAAACAAACTCTACAACAGATGGAGGAAACTGATGCAGAATAAGGTGAAGTCCCAAGAATGGAAAAACTCACTTATCAGCCTCAACAAAAAGTAGAGATCCCTCATCAAATCCTCTAAAGCTAACTATGAAAACAGAATTGCAACAGATAGTAAAGACAACCACAAGGCCTTCTGTACTTATGTAAAGAATCTCCACAGCAATACCTAGATTTGCTCTGAGCTACTGCACAATGGTGCCTCCTATACTGAGCCAATAGATATTGCCAATATACTAGCCGACAGATTCAGTGCCAACTTTACCCCTCTCCCCTCCCAAAGGACCAATCGCAATAACAGTAGATTGCCAGGCACCCAGTATTACTGCTGCACAGGTTAAAACAGCACTGTCTAAGGCCAAGAATACAGCTTCTATGGGACCTGACAATATCCCTGGCTGTGTTCTACATGAACTACAGAGTGAACTGGCACCTCACCTTTGTGCCCTGTTCAATCACAGCCTCACCTCAGGCTTTGTCCCTACCGAATGGCACACTGCTACAGTCATCCCTCTCCACAAAGTGGGCACGACTACAGACCCTGGGAACTATCACCTCATTAGCCTGATATGCAAAGCTATGGAAGGCATCATCATGGATCTACTAAAAAAGGATATAGGTAATCTCCAAACTCTGGATCCCACACAGTTTGGTTTTGTGAAGGATAGATCATGCCTGTTCAACTTGGTTGACTTTTTTGAGTCCGATACCAGAGCTGTGGATGAAGGCAAGGTGGTTCATACAGTCTACCTTGATCTGGCTGAGGCCTTTGATACTATTCCCCACTCAGGAATCATAGAAAAACTCACTAAGCTAGGCATCAACCCCTATATCACTAGATGGGTTGCAAACTGACTCACAGATAAAACCCACAGTGTGAAAGTAGCTGACCCCAAGTCAGACTGCCGACCAGTCAGGAGTGGAGTCCCGCATGGTTCAGTCCTGGGTCCTCTCCTGTTTGGTATCTACTTCACTGAAGTCCAGGCCAACACGAAGGGACTCTGGCTGACAATGTTTGCAGATGATTGCAAGTTGGGGATATTAACTCCCCATGTGATGTTGACATTCTACAGAAAGGCCTCACTGAGACCAATGACTGGTGTCAGAATCATGGCCTTAAGCTCAATGCCAAAAAATGTGTCGTCATCCCCTTTGAGAAAAAACTGGTTCCCATGAATTACCATATCGATGGTAGTCCACTGAACACAGAAGACATTATAAGAGATCTAGGAACACAGGTTGACAGCAACATCTTTTGACCACCACATTGCCACTGTGGTCAGAAAGTCCTTCTATGTGGAACATCTTACTAAGGGTTTCGCATCCAGGAAGAAAGAGGTCATTGTCTCCCTCTACTCTTCCCATATTAGGCCAATGATTGAGTATAATGCCCCATTTGGCATGTACCTCACTAGAGACCTGCAGCAACTGGAGAGGCCACAAAAGTACCTCACAAATAGGATCCTAGGCCTTACACACTTGTCCTATATGGACAGACTCAAAAAACCTCCAACTATTCTCTGTCTCATATTGCCTGCTTAGCGGCGATCTCTGCTTGGCTTACAAAGTCATGTCTGACCCAGCTCTGTTAGAAATGCTATATCTAAAGAAATCCCAATCCCTCTGCACCACATGCTCTAGAGACCTCAACCTCAGTATCACAATCAACAGAATGTGCTGGAGGGACAGGTTCATAACCTAGAAGACTACCCATGCTATGGAATAGACTTCCCATACATGTCAAACAGAGCACCTCACTGGCCTTCTTCAAGAGAAATCTTGATGAGTGGATAGGAAATAGAAAATTCACCCCGGGGATCACTCCAGTGGCTCTGCTCAACAGAGGCACTGGGAACTAAAGTTGGGTGGCACAATGCCAGGGTAATCCTTTGGGCTAGGCTTATAAAGGCTCCAGGGCCATTAGCCTAGTACACACCTATGAACATATGAAGTAATGCTAATGTGGGCCTGGTCTATGAACATATTTAAAATATTAAATGTAGTAAAAAAGATGGATTATGATGGTAGGTGTAGATTGCAAAGCCAGTGTAGTCTGGCAGTTTCCTTGTAAACTTGATATGTTGGGAGTACCAGTTTAACCATCAGTTTGTTTATATTTTCTTTTTATACCATAGCACTGTAAGAAGTGCTTTATATCTGTCTGTTGCCATCTTAAATGTGATTGTTGTGTTTGATTTTGCTACTTTTTTCAAGCAGGTTGCTATTAAAAGCCTCTGTTCTAGTATTCTTATGACAGTAGTTACTTGGACTCTTTTTGTTACTCTTGAGTTACATAAATGTTTGAAAAATGACATGTACTCTCCTCCTTCTGGCAATTTTTAAGTTATGGAAGGTATTTATGAAGTGTAATGCATATTTACGGCTTTGTTTTCTTTAAAAATGTTTACAGAGGAAAAACAACTTTCACCACACACACTTTTTTATGAACCTTCTTCAGGTACAAGGATAAATATATTTCCATCTTCTTCGTAAAAAATGTTTTCTCTTTGCAGATGGAAGATCATGTTTGTGTACAGGAAAACATAGTCAAGAATTTGTATTAAGCTAATAAAATGCTAAAAATGCATAATTATGTTGTAAATCTGTAATAATCATAATGAAAATGCCCACATGCTCATAAATGTGCATTTAAATGTTTTCTGACATATTTTGAACATGGCCCTTTTCTATTCCTGGGCTATATACAGCTTAGAAGAAGGGCAGAGAAATGTTCAGTTCTTTGTTAGAAATTAAATATTTAAAGAATATAGAAACAAGTAAGACGTGCCAATATATTGAAAATGACAATGTACACAGAGCAGCAAACGATTAATGCTTCATATCACATTATCACATTTAACATTTGAATAGCAATGCATCATTTTTCTTCTAGAAAGCACATTATCAGAACTTATTAAGAAACTGGGAGTGAGGAATGCCAAGTGATTAGTACTGAGAATGACTTGTGGGTGTTTGGTGATGTGAAAGACTAGAGCAGATAGCTGCCTCTCTGCAAGACTAAACTACATCAAAACAAAATTTCGAGAATAATTGAGGGTGGAGCTACACAATACTTTTGTTGGTCACTTTTGCAGTATTCGTTGAGTGTGAAAATGCAATCTGTTTGATCAGCTGATAGCAAGGGCAATTTACAGCTCCCTGAGATGCAGTGACCTAGGAGATGATCATTACTAGGAAAGAAAGAGATGTAAGACTTGAACAATCTCCTTTGTGGAGGATGTTGAAGTTTTACCCTCCTCCTTGGAAAGACAGGTTAAGTTCTGCTTCAAACATTTGGTGTTTCCTGACATGCAGATATTGAGAAAGAAGACTGTTCTGATGATTAAATGGAGCTCTTGCAAAGCTGGAAGGGATGGTATATCAGGCATTAACAATCAATGACTGAGCATTTCCATTGTTACTAATACATTCCTATCCCAGAGACTTCCCATACTCTGGAACAGGCTACCCATCTATGTCAAGCAAAGTTCTTCATTAGCACTCTTCAAGAAAAATCTTGATGAGTGGATGGGAAATAAGAAATACACCCCGGGGATCACTTCTGTGTCTCTGCTCATCAGTGGCACAGGAAAATAACTTTCTTGGGTGGCGTAAGCCAGGGAACCTTGTTGGCTAGGCTTGCATAGGCCCTTGGGCCGATAACCTAGTACCTACCTATGAACCTATGAACATGCATAAATGGGAGGCAATAACAGGTACTTTCCCAGAGATGATGATAAATGTTCAGGAGAGAATCTAAATGATAATAAGTACAAATATGTTTACCTTTTTTTCAGATGCTAAAAGAAAGTTACATGGTTGTCTCCATGGAAGAATTCTTAGCCCCAACGTTAGTGTTATGTTTTATGGGTATAAGATGGTAGGTTTTCAGACAAAACAGCATAATTCAAGTATATGAGAGAGAGAGAGACACTAAGAAATCAACAACATATATTAATCAGTTAGATTCTTTCCCAATGCAGGCTTTTTTATGGTACCACAGAACTACCAGTGTTTATCAAATATTCAAAACTTAATGTAGTACATTGCTTATGGTATTAAGGATTATAAATTGCTTATCGCTATTCAAAAATGAGCATGCTGATTGGACAGTCCCACTAGTGTGACCATTGTAAATCGAACATATACCAGTAGAAAAAAGTCTGGCTGCTAATATACTGTTGAGCGGCCATACTTTCTGTTCGTATATGCTGGGGGACAGCAAAATATGAAAAAAAAACAGGTATGTTCTGCAAAACTAAAGAAACAGAAAAATGCCTGATTTCCATGTATTTCTGTGCTGTCCCTTGTAAAATCACATTTTTAAACATTAAAAAAACACAACTACAGAGATTCTCTTTTTTCCATTGCTTCTCCAGCACTACACTTATGTACTGCGCAAGCGTAGTAATGCAAGTCCCATATGCATGCACAGTGCATCAGCCCATAGAAGACAATGTGGAAGAAGACTGAAGTGCCCTTATAGAAGTACATTATACAAGAAAGGTAATCAGTCTTTTTCTAAAATAATGTCATTGTATAATAGCAATTAATTTACTGCTGTGTAGGGGTATATTAGAATTTATCCACAGGTGGCTTTAACTACTTGAGCTTCGCTGTCATGTTTTAACCACACCATCTGTGGGTAAATCCTGATATATCCATGCACAGTTGTAGATTTTTGCTTAATCATGTTATGTAGAATAACTATGTTTTGTCCACACTTGTATATCAATTTAGTCAAGTTACACTCCCATTTTAACCAGCATTTAATTATAAATAAATGCACATTGATATTAAAACTCCTGCTTTGCATACTGCTTTTATTCAGGTTGTTATAAACTATTAAACTAGAGCTTCTGTATGTGGTGCAGCATTATAACTTCACACACCAGCACCACCACATTGTGCTGTAATATCAAGTTCCATGAGAACTCCTCACACTTTGAAAGCAGATGTTAATGCAAATCAAATTTCAAGGTGCTGTGAGTTTACAGTAACATAACTGTAGCATTGCACACATTGTATGGCTTAAATGAATATCCACATCTGGGGGAGGGTTGAGTAACTATGCTATACAGACCATAAGCTATGGCTGGAATAAAGTATACAGACACTATAAATTAGAAACTTGTCATGTTCATTTCCATGGATTTAATGTAGACTGACCTCTGATATACTCTTTTCTTCAAAACAAGTTTATTGTTTTAACATATAAGAGAAATATCATAACAATTTTATACAAATAATTAAAAATAGGT
Organism: Protopterus annectens; assembly: GCF_019279795.1. Taxonomy (NCBI): domain Eukaryota; kingdom Metazoa; phylum Chordata; order Ceratodontiformes; family Protopteridae; genus Protopterus; species Protopterus annectens. Next base: position 415,140,324 of record NC_056748.1, read on the forward strand.
ATTATTATAATATTCAACAAAACAACTAAAGTATTTACAAAGACATCCACTACAATCAGATCAATTAATTAAACTAAAATACTGTGCTATTGAAATTAGAATTTTTTTAACAAATTTTGTAAATTATCCCATACAATAAAATGTGATGTTTTTCTAGTTGTTCTCATTCTAATTGTGCTTATTTCCATATGACACATTATATTCATAACATTTTAAATTCATTGAACGAAGGAGGTGTATCTGAAATCCAATTTCTAGTTATTATTTTCCTAGCCACTGCTAGGATAGACCATAACAAGGGAAGCTTAATCTTTTAACACATTGAGGTACAGGTGTGTTGAATAATATAAGAGACTTAGAAATAATGAAATTATCTGTAAAAGAGCCTGCAAAAATTCATTAATTGACTTCCAGTATTCTTTCAACTTCATACAGTCATAAAACATATGAGCCCAGTCAGCATTAATTTCTACATTACATCTCTTACATAGATTATCTTTATTATTAATTTTATTCATCATCAAAGGTGTATAAAAGATCTATGTAAAAATTTCCATGTATAAAGTCTCCAGACAATGGAAGATGTAGTTCTATAAGCAGATTCTAATATATATTGTTTATCTTGTTGAGTTGGTGGGTCCCCATTAATAGAGGTGAAATAATTCCAGTATGAATCTACATTGTAAAAGTTTCTTGTCTGATAATTTTATGTATATATGAAAGTTTACCTTTATCAGAAACTTTATGCTGTAAATTTATTATCAAGTAATCAATCAGTTTTGGAATAGATTCTTTAATTGTTATAGACATTAGATCTATTCTATCAATGAGATGTTGTCTAAAGATCTGAACCTCTAACCAGCAAGTTTCTCTTAGATCAAATTCTTGTTTTAAGAAATCTAGATTTTTAACTTTATTATCAGATATCAGCTGATACCAGTACTTTAGATTATTATCTATAGCTAAATGAGCTCCTTCAGAAGTAGATGACATAAGCATACCCTGAGTATAAATTATAGGGAATACAATAAAATTCCATTCCCTATACTTAGGGTGCATGAATATAAAGTTACGATAACTAATAATAATATTTAATGGGTAACAGACCATATGTTTAGGTGTAATAGGTGAAGTACAAAATTCCTTTAGCAACCACAACATGGAGTTATTTATAATCATATTTTTATGTGTTAAGGAGATTTTCATGAAGTGCATACTAATTAGCTCCCAATAATCTTTCCATTTTGCGACATATGACCGATCTATTAATAAAGTAATAACTTTTATAATAGAAGAGATAATATATAAATTAAAGTCTGGAAAAGAAATACCCCCTTGAGACCAGCTATTAGTATGTTTCTTTAATGCAATCCTAGGTCTATTAGGTGCCCATAAGAAATTTAACATTAGTGTATTCAGTTTGTAAGTCTCTCCTCCATAGTAAAAAACATATTATTCCAGGTATTAAAAAGATTTTGTATATTAAGAAAACAGGTATTATAGTTATTATATATAATAGATTTAATATCTTTAGATAGTATTATACCTAAATAAGTTATCTGACCTGAGTTGGGTACATATTTAGTAAAATCACTAATGAGAGTATTTTTTCGTGTATATATAGGTAGTATTTTAGTTTTTTCTTCATTGAATATTAAACCAGAAATACTTTTAAAATTCATCATTTTATCAAATAAAGACTGCATAGAAGAATTAGATCCTGCTGATGTAATTAGAACATCATCTGCAAAAAGTTGAATTTTTGATGTTGTATTTTCTTCTATTTCAAAACCCTCTATGTCAGTACTGTTTCTAATCAAATTAGCCCAAGGCTCCATTACTAAAGTGAATAATAGTGGAGAAAGTGGGCATCCTTGCTTTGTACCTTTAAGAATGGGTATTTTTTGTGAAACATATGTTCCTACCTTAATATAAGCCAGCGTTCCTTTGTATAAATGCTCAATTAAATTTACAAATGCATCAGAGAAATTTGTGCATTTCAATAAGGTAAACAGATAGTCCCAACTTACTGACTCAAATGCTGAACCTATATCAAGACTAATAAGTGTTAAATCTTTCTTTTTCCTATTTGCAAAATCAATTAATGTTAAAGTTCTTCTTATATTATCAAAAGTATTTCTATTTACAATGAAGCCCGTCTGATCTATGTCTATAATGCCGGAGATAATTGTCTTCAATCTATCAGCAAAAATACTCATAAACATTTTATAATCAACATTAAGTAATGAGATGGGTCGATATGAAGAACATCTAGTTGGATCTTTATTAGGTTTTAAAATTGGTGAAATAAATGTATATTGCCAAGATGGGGGGGGGTTATTAACTCAGTTTGGGCCAGAATAAAAACCTTATGTATTAATGAATATGTAGTTTTAGAAAGGATTTTATATATCTCTGGTATAATACCATCATTACCCGGTGCTTTGTTTGATTTAAGCTTATTTATTTGTGTAATAACTTCTGTATATGAAATACTCTTGTCCAATAGTTTAATCTGTTGTTTATTAAGCTTTTTATTCATGTTTGTGGTTATAAACTCCTTTATTTTATCTTTAGGTTCCATGTTAATGTTGTTATGGTTAATCTTGTGAAAGTGATTTCTAAATTCATCCAGTATTTCTGGTATACTAGAAACATTCTTCTTTTTCCTTAGAGAAAAGATTTCTTTGATATGATTTTGTTTATTCAATCTTTTTGTTTTATTTTTAAGTCTATGTAAGTATTTGGGGCTTATTGAATAAGACAAAAACTTGTATTTCTCTAAAGTTATTTTAACTTTATGAGTTAAAATTTCTTTGTATTTCTCATTTAGTTTGTTTATTTCTTCAATAACTTTCTTGTCCATAATATTTTCTTTATTATTATGTTTATAAGAGTCTAGTTTACTTTGAATATCTAACAATTCCTTATCCCAAGATTTCCTTTTGTTAATATACCATCTGATACTTTGTCCATATAGATATGATTTTAAGGCATCCCAAACATAGACAATGGAGACTTCAGGAGTATTATTTATGTCTAGAAAATGT